>NC_080720.1:21683351-21905851 GCF_019097595.1 Hemibagrus wyckioides | reverse complement strand
TTTTGTTTACGAGCTCAAGCTGCTTGACTTCATTCATACTCGCCTAATAAAGTTTCTAGAGAGCAAGGGAGAATGTGACACAGCGTTGAGAACCTGTGTGTGTGTCTGTGTGTGTGTCTTTTGTGCATTCAGCCATTTTGACAGTCTTTTGTAAACAGTGTTTGTGTTTGTTTCAAAGTGACTCACACGTTAAACTTTCCTGAGAGACAGAGACAGTGGCTTGGAAAGTATTGTGTGCACACACCTTAAGCACACACAAACACACACAAACACACACACAAACACACACACACACAAACCAAGTGAATACATCTCTCTTACAAACAAACATACATTCTTACACACACACACACACACTCGCACTGACTCACTTTCAGTCTGTTTCTCTCAGTCTTTGCTTTTTCTCTGTCTCTCTCTCTCTCTCTCTCTCTCTCTCTCTCTCTCATTCTACCTGTTCTATTATCCAGGACTGAATTGCAGCAGATACCTTTTACTGCTTAACCATTAACGTTCGTTTCTGTCTATAAATAGCCATAGTGAGTTCAAAGTGGGTGCATTTTTGTTTTGTAGTGATGCTTTCACGTTACCATTTTGACTAATGCCCTAGACTTAACAGATGAGACACATCTGCTTTGAAGCTGAGTATAAATGCGTACTTATCTTTCCATTCATCTTTAAACATTGTGTTGTTTATTTTATTTTATTTTATTTTATTTTATTTTATTTTATTTTATTTTATTTTATTTTATTTTATTTTATTTTATTTTATTTTTATTTTAAACATACAGTATACTGTGTCCCAATCCCCAGCCTGATCGAATGGGTTTGATTCGTTGAAATCTTTCAACAGGTCTACATCTGGGCTGTGATCCACAAACTTGCACTAGCCTTTCCTCATGCCTATGCATCATCTTTTGCCTTATTAAATATGACAGAAATTCTACATGGATCAGTCTTTATTACTATGTATAAATTGCTATTTATTGAATGAATCCTCCTATCCAAGGTCTGTGTTGCTGGTGGATTATTTATGAAATAGTGCCTCTGAATAGCCAGATGTTTTGGGCACTCTGCCATCCTGAGCATGAGGGAGGAGAACAGCTCAGGTCAGCCTATTGGCTGCGATGGAGTTTTGCATAAATTAATATGCTAATGAGGCCAGACAGTTCACAAGCGTCCCGGTACAGAAGTAGCCGCGGATCTGCCGTCGGAGCGTGCGCGAGCAATTAATGGCCTAACTCGACGCTAAATATTCATGCGCTCTTATGTTGCCGGTGAAGTGAGGGAGGAGAACGTCCATTAGATCGACTGAAGAGGCGTTCAGAATGACCGCTGAGGCCTTTCTGTTGTGATCGGTTTGGGTTTTTTTTTTGCTGAGTGCCAGTCCATCCATGGAGTGTGTGTTTTGGCTACTGTGATGATGTAAATGTGGATGCTGAAGAGCAGCCTTCACTGATGGTCCTCTTCAGGATTTGGGTTTTTAAAGAGAGATGGTTAATATTCATGCATATGTACACCATGCACCCACTTTTAAAGAGAGCGATAGGAGGAGGATTGTTGTTATTTTTGTTTTACGATCAGATTAGCAGTCACTGCAGGGCCTAGTTTAAGATCGGGCTTTATGCAGTGAAAACGAATTTGTTTGTGTAGGAAAAGATTTTCATTTGCGTCCTGGAAACAGACGAACGTAATAAGATTTACAGTTTCCCGGATTTTGCAGTTCTGTGAAAACAAGGCATTTGTAAACATTTCTCAAAGCTATCGCTGTTCACTTGAGTTCTGTATAATCACCATGGCATTCAAACTTTCCATCAGCACAAGAAAGACCCATGCTTCTTCCAAGAATGTTCTAGGTGTGCTCTACATGTCAATATATGTCATGTTATTTCCTGCATTAGTGTATTGCCTTTTAAACCTGATCTTATACCTACACATAAGAACAGGATCAGTTACATTCTTGGCAGTCCCTGCATATGTGTTTGAAAATATCCTGCTTATACATTTCTGAGACCGTGTTGCACGCATGCATACGTGTGTGTGTGTGTGTGTATGTGTATATACAGCTCTGGAAAAAAATAAGAGACCACTGCCCAATCTCCTGATTTGAACCCTATTGAAAACCTCTGGAATGTCATCAAGAGAAAGATGGATGATCACAAACCATCAAGCAAAGCTGAGCTGTTTGCTTTTTTGCGAAAAGAGTGGTATAAAATTCCCCAACAGCAATGTGAAATACTGGTGGAGATCATGGAGCCAAAACACATACAGATCAGGGTTATTCCACCAAATACTGATTTCTTAATGTTATTTAGCCAAAGCATTAACACAATATGTTTACAAATTTACATTGTGTATATATATGTGTATGTGTGTGTGTGTATGTATGTATGTATGTATATATATATATGTATGTATGTATATATATATATATATATATATATATATATATATATATATATATATATATATATATATATGTATGTATGTATATTTTAAGTACAAGGAAAAATTATCGAAGGTGAAAGAAAAATATTCAGGTTCTTGTTAGTGTGAGTAATAATGAATTTGGTGTGTGTTTAAAATGCCATCACACACAAAACGTTACAGTCAGCATTTTTGTCAGTTTCGTACAGTTTTGACTCATAAAGATGTGTTTCTCTGCGGCTGATTTTCCTATGGGTAAAGAGCAAGTAAAAGTGCATTTTAATTTTATTATATCAGAACTGACTTGCAAGATGCATCATATTCTCTGTCTTGCTCACACACATACACACACACACACAAGCATGCTCGTTCACTTGCTCCTCCCTGTTCTTCATTTCCCCACTTATATCTTCCCACTCTTCATTTAGCTAGCCCTCTCGCTTTGCCTTCTCTATTACACACCCATAGGACTTGATCCTCTCAGCTGGCTCTCTTGTTTCTCCTCCTTTCCCTCCCTCGCTCTTCTTGGCCACACTGGAGCGCGTTCACTACTTGTTCTCCATCAGCCGGCGTCATTCCGGAGCTGAAATTCCCGCTCCTCGCTGACGGTCACCCTGCTGCTTTAAACCTGCCATTACCACGCGCCCCACCACTTTCAATTCCAACAATTATCTGTTTAGCTATTACGAGTCATGCAATTCCACTACAAAGTGAAAATGCAGCAGTGTGCACAGCTGCCGTCTAAAACTCTGTCATGCTTCCTGCCCCCCCCCACCCGTCATCCCCTATACCCCCCCTCCACACACACACACACAGACACACATACCCCACCTCCTTCATCTCCTTTTACCTCAGCTAAAATGATCTTATGATTAGAAGGAGGGAACATTTGTCTAAACTGAATGACGAGCCATGTCAGTAAACTCATTTAGCACCAGAGGCCATAGCAGGTGATTTGAATTAATGATGTTTAGCTTTTTAAGCTGAAAAGATTTGTCATGTGTCACGGCGGCCTGTTGATTTACAACAGCTGTGATGATATGTTAATTGGAGCTCAATGAATTGGAAGAACAGGGAGAACATCGCTGCGGTAGGTGGCGATGATGGGGGGGGGGGAAACGGAGAAATGCATATGTTTGTGGTTAAGTCTGTCCATGACTACACCGGACAGATTGTTGAAACTTGGTCACTCTGCGCTGGCATGTTGGAGCTCCTTCCTTTTCACCTGCCATAAACACGATCGGCCGACCCGAATGCCCGGCCACTGCTTTGACTGCCAAATATAAACTGCATGAGAGAGCATTGTGAAAGACCTGATCAAAATTCTTTTTCATACTCTGATATGCTTTGATGCTTTTATTCAAATGTCCCCCAGACACTGGCCTATAGGCATCCTGTGTTTTAGCATATGAATTAGGTGTGAATGTGCATCTCCTATGCTAAACACAAGCACATTGTACCCTGGCTTTATATTCTGATCAGGCTTATTTTTGGTTTGTTTGTTTTTGTTGTTTTTTTTCTTTCTTATTTTCTACTCACAAATGACCTACATTAAGACTATGTAAAATAACAGGGCGGATAAAGACCTTATTTTCCTAGGGTATCATGTTAGGAGATAACGTATCATACGGTGAGATCATTGCTCTGCTGTTCATTGTACTTAGTGAAAGGTTGGGTGTAAACTGAATGTAAAACATCACATTGACATTGAATGCATGGACAAATAGATCGGGAAAGAGATGTTACAGCATAACAGTAAAAAGCAAATTCAGGACTACAAAAAAACCACACTGAATATATTAAAGATATATATACCTTTTTATTAAAAATACATTTTCAAAAAGAGCAGGTGTGCAAAAATTACAGCGAAGGATGTATACAACAGTATAAATTTGCAATAATTTACAGTGACTGTAACACACACACACACACACACACACAACAGAGACTTAGAAGACAAGTTTCTTTCCTCCTGTACAGTTTTATATCTCCATCCAGTGTGACTGAGTGTCTCTGTGTTTTCTTCAAAAAACGTTTCAACGTCCTTTTGTTCAGACTTTTATTGATTTGTTTCTCCTGGAAAGACAGTCTGCAACATTGATAATAAAAAGCTCCAGATCATGCCGTGTTTTGTTTTTTGATGCATTTTTTTTTTTTTTTTTAAATGTTGAAGCATTTCTCTGTCCAGGAGTTACAGAATACCTGTTGACGCTGAAGGCCACTGGCTAATCTTTACTACACACAAGCAGAGCTACTCACTGAGCTACTGAGGCTGAGAGATGAATCCTATGTAAAAAAAAAAAAAAAAAAAAAATACCTCCTTCGTGATCATAACTACACTCCTCCTCATGATTTAATGCATCTTGACCCAGCACACATGCATAGTTCTATCAGAATGGCTGATGGGCTTCAGAGCTGACAGGTGTTTTCAGGCTGCGCACACTAATTATTCATTCATAGACACTCGTTTGTGTTTGGTCTGCCCACAGAACGAGAAGGCTAAACTCCAAGAGTTGTAACCGAAGACGGCTTCAAGCAAGCGAGTCCTTGGAAGAAGGTAAACAAAAGATTATTTATTAGTGTGAAGCGATTCGTGAGGGAAGGACAGGTAGAGTATTGAACTGGTTTAATGCACAGCTCCATCTGCACTTTTTAGCGTGTATCCCCCCCCTGCTCTAACACACCCACTTCAGCTCAGGCAGTGCAGTTAATTGGTTAGTTGGTGTGCTGCTGCAGGAAAAACACTACTATGTGCAGGACAGACTTCAGGACCAATGAATAACTCGATGTGGTGCAGTTTGTTTGTTTGTTGTTGTTTTTTTTCCCCCTGTCCCAGCACAGGAATAAATGAGGGGTCATTGTGTTGTGTCAAGACTTAATGCCAAACTGATAAGAGATTCCTGGCCTGCATGGCTTGCTTTTCTATGTGTTGTGAAGATAATAAATAAGGAAATTTAGTAAATTATGAATATATATCATTTACTGTGTGTAAACAAAGCTGGATATAATTTTTTTTTTAACCATGATGATCATAATACAGACAATAAAACAAGTATGCTTTAGTGGTCACTTTAACAAACAGTTCATAAGTGCTTTTTTTTATTTTATTTATTTATTTATTTTTGGAGGCGATAATTGCGGTGGTTTAATACAATTTCATGCGCATTTCACCGTGTAACCTGAACAGACCCCAAAACCCCAAAACAGCATTGCTGTGATATTCTATCTCCTTTCTATAAAAAACTGAAAGATGATGCCCCCTGTTTAACCCCCCCATGCCACGTCCAAATGGAATGGTCCAAAGCAAGTGACAGGCAGACCAGAATGAACCAAAGGGGTGTGTTGGGGGTGTTCATACATCAGGGGCACAGTGTGTGTCTGTGGATCTGTGTCCTGTCTCGCGTAGCATGCTGGTTAAGAACAAGCTTTCTCATTCCCATGCTCTCCCATGACTCTCAAACACCCATCTCCACTCACCCTAATGTCCTCTTTCAGTCTGCTTTCTTTCTTGATCTATCGCTCAGCCACACTCTCTCTGCCTCCCGCGCCTTTCCTGCTTTCAGCCACACACTGAAATACTACACAGCTCTCATTTGCCTTTCCCCTTTCCCCGTCTCTTTCTCATCGCGTCATTTCTCACCAGTAAGTTGTCTTAATTGTAATTCACTCCACCTGACTTTCCAGCTTCCTTATACAAACAAACGGACCGAACATTTCGGAAGGGCGTAGAGATCAGCTGTCGGCGGGAAATGCGCCTTTGTTCGGCTCAGACGCACAGCCATAAATCACTGCTTTTTTTTTTTTTTTTTTCCCGCCTTTTCACTCAAGCCAACGGTTGAAGAGCAGGAAATCTGTAGCCGGAGCAGGGACTGTACCTCCAGACACACGCGCACACAATTACCATTCCTGTGTTTTTTTTGTATTCTTCTCTTCCTTTTATTTTAGCGCTGCTCACATATGGAACCAGAGATCCATTCATGAAGTGCGCTTGGGTTGTGGCGTGGGTTCATTGTCAGAGACCAGCGTCTGTCTAGTGTAAGAGCAAATTGGGTTGATTATCAAAGATGCAGGTTTGTTCTGCGTTTCATAGCTCCACAATATTCTTCTAGGATCAACATGTGCGAGTGTTTAGAAGAACAGCTTCCAGGAATGTGGAGGGAAGTACAAAGGAAACTGAGCGCTGTCTGTAGGTGTGGGTACTTGTGTGTGTGTGTGTGTGTGTGTTTGTGCTTGGTAAATGGTAATACACATTTGTATGTGCTTTCTCATGTCGTCTTGCTTTTGTGGTGAGGCAGAATTAAAATAATCATGCTTTCCTAACCACCATGTTTATTCACAGCCAGCCACCTTCCACCTGTCTACATGCGCACACACACACCTTCTCCACTAACAGCAATTGACAGTGTTTTTAATCAAACAGCACTGAGAATATGGCAGAATTGTTAATATTTACTAGTATTTATTTCTTTTTAACACAACAGTGCCGTGTAATTCTTGACTCTGATCGCGTGTTGATTCATTTTCTATCGAAGAAACTCTGACATGAGTGCCAGCAGCAACTCAAACAATGGGGTAGGATTTAAGACACTAACAGTTATGAGACTAAGAGAAGGAGTCTCCAGTGTCAGTGCTTTGTACCATTCAGTTAATGATCCACTTCATAAAGCAGATGAAAAGAGAGAGAGAGTGAGTGATGAGGGAGCAGGGTGGAAACACCATTTGTACCACTCTGGATCATTTTCCTATAACGGCACACCCCATCCAGTGTTTTCTTACACCACCTCCACGGAAGCTGAGTCGAAAATGAAACCCTAAAATACCAGTGAAACCCAGGATGTAATAATTCTGGAGTTTATTTGTCTCTCAGTGCCAGAAAATGTTAGTTTTTTATTGCATCAGTCTGAAATGCCTGTGGCTTAACACCTAATGTCCCTCTGCCTTCACTTTAAAACATGTAGACATCTAACACCATGTCTCCTGGACAATAGGGGCGCATAGTGTCTCGCTTATCCGTATGTTGGAGTTTTTTCCACAAGTTCGTTTTTTTTTTACATAATTGTCCAGACACTGGCTTCCTTTTTTTTTTTTTTTTTTTTTTTAGTAATAAGGGCTGCAGTGATGCATTTATTAGTGACTTCCACGCAATGCTTGACATTTTATTTCTTTGTAAAGGGCAAAGAAATCCTCTAAATCTTTGTTCTCTGCACCTTTGACTGCGCAGCCTACTCATTTGACACATGTCTTCAGTCTGAATCATAAAAACATGGCAGTACTGCAAAAAAAAAAAAAGACCTCAAATGAGTCCTCCATATTCAAAACGTCATAAACTAACCCTGATCACAGACCTATTAGTTCATGTACCAACATGCACCTTAATTAATTCTGCGTTCAGAGCAAAAGGCTTTGACACTGTGCGTCAAATTTGAGCGCCAGGATCTCAGTCAAGGTGACAGCCTTTTCTTTCAACTGGCTAGTTGTCTTCAGAAACATGAAAGTGAAATCCTTGCCCTAAAAAAAAAAAAAAAAATAAAATAAAAAATCCCCTGAGGAATTCTGGAGCGGATGTGCCGAGTTGTTTTTTTTTTTTTTTGCCTGTTTTCAGGTGTAATCTGTATTCTGCACAACAAACATGTCGCGTTTGAAACTGGTGTGCAGGCTTAAACGCACACGATTTAGCTTAAAGTGCTAACTATACAGTATATTGAATCTAAGGACAAAGAGTTCTGACCCAGAAAGCTGTAGAAATGAGAAGTGCGGCTGATTGGCACGTTGCATTTTAGTTGATTTGATCCATCTCTGTAGCTCAGGTGTAAATGGATGCCATGCGGCGTTGTGTAATGCCTGGAGCATTATAGGTGACACTGCATGGTTTTCCTGCTGAATTGCATTGCATCTGAACTCTGTGGCTGTTTATTTTTATTCATTCTTTTAACACAAGACCATTTTAGGACCTTGGTGAAACCGCTGTTTAGGGCAATGACATCATTTGATGCAGCTTGTCAACTGTGCTGCTTCTGTTACCCTGCGCACGTCTAATTATATCGCACAGGTCACAAACACATCAGTTTTGTCATATCTAATAAAGAGTTTTGTGCCAATAGCTTTATTCTGTGCAGAGCTGACTTTTCTTTGAAACCAGTTAAGAATCAAAACGTAGATCAGATTTGTTATTGCCGTCTGTACCATTAAGTGACACGAGAGGCTTCATTTTAAAACCTCAAAACCTCATTTATTAACACACAATATATTTTTTTGTAACTTGAATTTCCTCTTTGGTTTCAAGCTCATCGAATGCACTATAGCTGATATTTTTTAGCGCTGCGCAACGGATTTTAAACCACAGTTTGCGGAAAGAGCAGCATAAATGTCAGATGCATTGAAAGTGCATATTGTGGCCACAATTGTGTCTGAGTACATCATAATATAGTGGATAAACAATGATTTTTCTTTCTTTTCTTTTCTTTTCTTTTCTTTTCTCCAAATTGCTGTTTTTTTTCCTTTTTTAAACAATTCTCTTTTTATTCTTTCCTGGATTTGTGCAAGCATAATTTTAGCTCAGCTATGTACATGCAAAGCCCAGGAAAACATGCATGAGGAATGCAGTAAAGTGTAATAGAGTCTATTACAATGCACTGCCAAAAAATTATGACAACTCTCCGACTTTAGCCAAATACGGCTTGTAATCCATGAAAACTCATTAACTTTGGCATTTGTTGTTCTTTAGTTTATATTGAGCACGAAGTGCTTTCAACAAATAACATTTTAGCACTCGGGCGCCTCCGCATCTATTTGGGGAAGCAAAATCCCTTTTACGGATAAAGCACCTGGAGCAGCTGCTTAATGGAATAGACTGAATGTTATGTAAATAAACAGCTTGCATTCGAACATGCACGCATGTGTGTGTGTTAGAGAGGAGAGAGAGAGAGAGTTCTGGATTATGATCTCAGAGACAGCGGCACAGGTTGAATGTTTGCTAGTCTTAATTTCCCTCTAGTGTGCAGTAACTTCAGCAGTGCTGATTGTGAAAGTGTTGGATGAGTGAAAAGGAGAAACAAGAACTTGTTTAGATGAGGAAAGACAGAAGCTTAGATTTCTCTCTTTACCGCACTATTAACGAAGCATTGCCTTTTCTGTGTCTTACACAGATGACGAGTTCTGTTTTTTTTCCTATTCTTATTGTCATCTAAAGCATTTGGGTGTTAATCTATGCATCATCTTCATTTCTCAACATAATAAAAGATACCTGAACACTCTGTTTTGCTATGAATTGGAGCAAAGAAAAGAAGCTAATTACATGTGGAGCGCACACACACACACACACACACACACACACAGGGTGTAAATGTAAGGCTTTTTGTCCACAGCAGGTTTTTGCGTCAAGGCCGAAGTCTCGATTCCGTCTTTGTTTTCTCGCAAACACGAGTCTCCTGAGCCGAGGCGCTGAAGTCAAGCAATGACAAACACCATTAGGTGAAAAAGAAATTTCCATCTCATTGCCACGGTGTTATTGTTTACTTTGTTATACGTGTCCTAATATGGTCATCTGGCTGTTGAAAAGCGGCGAGGGTAGAGTCTGGGGGCCAGAGAAGGGAAACTCGGCACTCAAACTGCCACTTAGACAATAAAAACTCAATGTCACGTCTTTTCACTGTTACTGTGCTTGTGTATTAGTGAGTCATCACACAGACACTGCTCATATTTAGTCTCTTCTTTCTTGGCCATGTGATTTATTGTTTCTCTCTCTCTTTTTTTTTTCTTTGGTCAGTCTTCTCACTGCTTCTACTTCCAAGCAGTTAACATTCAGAAAGAGGACTTCCTCCAGAACAGATATGGTCCTAAATCATTTGGTTGAACCTGATTTTTCAGATCTTTAGCCTTTCCTTGATGACAGTTTCAGAGAAGCTCCCCCCCCCCCCCCCCCCCCACGAATCATTATTACAAACTTTCGATTACCGCCAAGCAGTTTTATCACATCTCGGTTGTGCAAGTGCTGTAAAGCCTTAAACCCTTTCTCCTCTTCTTTGTGGCTTAAAAATGTGGCTAGCTTCACCTCGGCTCCAAAATCCTCATGCCTCTGGTATTTACCCGGAGTTATCTGCAGTGGCAGCTGAATGGCATTCTGGGACACCGAGGAATGTCGAATGTCAATCTCCATAACCTGAGATGCGGATCAGATACTTCATCGTATATAACCTTATCTTCCTGAATGATTTAATAATACCAGTTCAAATGGAGATCTAGCCCCCCCACCCCCAGTGTTCCAGCTTTTATTGCTGTTAACATATCCTTTTCTTTTCTTCAAAATGGATTTTCTTTCAATGTAGAAATCTGAGTGGAATTTCAAGTGCAGAGTTATGTTTTTAGTTACAGTGGTGTATGTATGTTTCAGTTCTTGAAAAAGACTGGTGATTTGGTTACTTCAGTTTAATTGAAATCTCGAATTAGCCTACGAATGTTTTAAGCATAGAAGCTTCAATCTAAGGAAATGTAATTTCCTTACGATGAACGGAAAGATCAGGAATGAAAAGCTTCGAGATTCATATGACTCGGCAAAATATTGTTGTACACATTTGCATAAACAGGTGGACGCTGTTCAAAAAATATATTTGTACTGCGAGTTTTTTGCAAGAACCTTTGCTTTAACCCAGAGGTCATCAGTCTCATCCACAAAGGGCCGCTTTGGCTGCAGGCTTTCATTCCAGTCGAGCAGGAGTCCCACCTGATTCCACATGTTTAATCAGTTCATCTTGGTCTCCAATGAACTATCAAGTATGCCTCCTACTTGGCTGGAATAAAACCCCGCAGCCGCACCGTCCACTTTTTTTCGGATCAGATCGAAGACTCTTGCTTTAACCCACTGGAAGACTTGAAAATGAAACACAGTATTGTTTAACTCCTGCCATTTTCTCGCTTTAATACTAATGTAATAATTCCAGCTTTATATAAAAAATGACAGGCATTAAAACGTGTGAAGAAAGCGCTATAGAAATTGATATAATAGAAGCGGTGGCCTTGTACTCGTCTCAATTGCAGGTAGTGTCCTTCCTGAACAAGCTCAGTAAGTGCACATTAGATAAATTCTTGTCATTTCTCAACAGGGAGACAGACGAGACATAAGTAACCCGTATTGATTTTGACATTACAAAATTGTAAGCAATAACCATGATAACAGCGGCTATAAAATCGTAGCCCTAATTACGCTCTATTTCATGCTATCCATTAGCGAAGGCGTTTTAATTCGGCAATGATACAAAAGTTAATAGATTTTTACACGCCGTGTAAATAACTGGTGTGTTGCACAAACGTCGGCGCCTCAGAAAGGGTTTGGCTGTGTGTTAAGCAGAGGGGTGGCGATTACTGCACGCCTCTCGGTGCCCTTAACGAACTTGCTGTGCTGGTTGTTTGCTGATTTTTCAAGGTCAGTTTCTGAGAATGGTGGCAGCTTTTTCTTGTAAACATGTTTATGGCTACAGACGGGTAAACATGACAAGTGTGTAGAGGTGGGGTGAGTCAGGACCGGTTTATCCTTTATACTGTTGTTTGCAAGAAGACCCGAGTCTGTGGGTGGGTGTGTGCGCAGGAAAATTGCACTTTTTTTTTTCTTCTTCCCAGGCACATGGAACTTGAAAAGTGTGAATAAAAGAAAACAAAACAGGAGCGTTAAAGAAGAATGCTCAAACGGCAGGAATACATTAAATATAAATTAATGGATTGTAGTCAGACCACATCAGCAGCAGCAGCGCTGGATTGAGGTGAAAGGGGGAAGGGGGGGCAAAATTTATGTTGCTGGCTAGCAGGCGTGAAGGTGCATTTGGACTTAGTATCCTCTAATTAGAAGTGAGATATTAGCATTTCATAGGGATTTACAGAGAGAAGAGGCTACTGCGCACCGCACACGACACCGCTTTCATTTCACTCACTCACCTGCATGTAATGAGCGCCGTCATTAGTTGATGGAGGGGAATCTGCCCCGCGTCTACCTTGAAAGGCTCGTCATTTACATACTTCTTTAGAAACACGCTTTTTAATGGATTCCTCAATGAAGAAAATGTCACTTGTTTGAATTTTGAAGAGTCGCCGATAAAGTGCAGGATCGCCGATAGATACGAGAAGTTGAACCGCTGTCAGAAAATGTGATCTACTGATGACTTTCAGTTACACAGGGAATATGAAGAGGTTTTAAATATCTGGCCTGACTTTTTGGACACAGCCTTAGAAATAACTGATCAGCAGTCTCAGGTTTGCAGCAGCACACAAGGGGTTAGTGATGGGCGGGGTTAGTGGTTGTAGCTCAATAAAGTCTACTAAATTCTGTCTGCTTGTTAGAAGTCCCGGATTGGACGTGGATTTATCATGAGATAAGGTTGAGAGGATTTGGAATAGTGAGCTGATGGATGTTTAGACCTGGACCTTTCTCTGACAGTCCGATAATAATATCATTAGTAAGGATAAATCTGTGATGGAACCGAGGTGTTGAAATAGTTGTTTTTTTTTTGTTTTTTTTACCCTGGTTTATAAGCTGCTAGATGTAGCACTTTTGCTCTCGTCTCTCATTCTCTCGCTCGCACTTTTCCTCCAGATCAGGCGTGAAGTGATTAGTGTTTTATTGATTAGCTCCCAAAGTGGCAAGTGTGGGAAATTGCACCTTTGATCAGAGCATGTTTGGGAAATGAAAGCTGAGGGTGTGAAGGCCTTTCTCTTTCTCTCTCTCTCTCTCTCTCTCTCTCTCTCTCTCTCTCTCTCTCATACTCACAGTCACGCACACGTCAAGCAGCTGTGTCAGGAATTGTTGTCTGGGTGGTGAGTTCAAACAGAGCAGCTCGTCATTGCCCTCCCCAGTGAAAGCATATTTGTTTTGCCTGTTTTCATTCCACATCTACACACACTGATTACAGCTCTTCATTAACGAAAATTGGGTATTTGTTTTAAACTTTCACCAATCACTTTCATATGCTAATTACGGCGTAATTTAATTTGAGTCCCTGTAATGATGATGCCATTAATATGGACATAAACGATGCTGTTAAGCGGAGAGTAATCTCATTTGCATACTGTACATGCCAGTAAATTAGAGGTCTTTTTGCTGCTCGGTTTCAGCTCTAATTTTCCACTCCTCTTCACACACTCTCTCTCTCCCCTCCCTCTCTCTCTCTCTCTCTCTCTCTCTCTCTCTCAGCTTTGTGCCCAATAACAGGGCCTCCTTGTTTGATGTCGAGAGCTGAAGCTACACTCGCAGTGTGTAACGCATAAAGCGCCCTCGTTAACACTCCTGACTGCGTCTTTCGTATTCTTAAATCACATTCTGTACTTTATCATACATTTTACATTCTTTCCTGCTCTTTTGTTGCCACCTCTTGTCTCCCTGTTTGGTTTATATATTTTTTTCCCTCCTTCATCTTTGTTGCCTCGATGTGTAAAACATGAAAGTCCTAAAACCGCATGCTAGTTAGTCTTTCTCTCGCTGACCATTGTTTTGATCATGATGAGCTAGATGTAGCATGCGCTGTGACATGAATCACACCGGCGGGACGAATTGCGGCGCGCATGCAGTATGTCTATCAAATTCCTTTTTACGTTTGCACGATTATGGCGACAGGGCCGTAACGAGTCCGCAATAAACCAAGCGTCTTAATACCCCTCATCTATTGTCCTGTATTCTTTTCATGGGAGATGGACTGGGAGCCCAAACGTCGAGAACATCTTTTTCTTCTACAAAACGTGGTTTTGAGTCTAATGACTCTTCAATGGCTCTATTTCAGAGGTAGCTGTCAACAGGCGCACATTAACTTTAGCAAGTGGCATTCTTGTTACTAATGACTGAAAGGGAGCTCACGCACAGCCTTCATTCACTAACGTTTTTGGGGAGATGATTTTCCTTTTTTGTGTTGCTATAAAACGTGTCTCCTGTGAGCATGCCTCTGGATCTCTTTTGTATTTTACAGAAGTGAGCGCGTGTTTTATAGACTTCACACCGACAACACGCTTGCCCTTCAGAGCGAATGCTTTCCTGCCATTTTGTCCCATCAAGAATATTATTTCCCCCGCCAACCAATTTTCTCTGTTCGGCTCTAATTGGCTCCATAAATCTGGTGGGGTGGAGGAAGAGGGATGTTTCGGTGTCTCGGAGTGTAATCCTCACCCTTATTTACCAATTCATTAAGATTCATTGATGCGGGCTGGGCCGAGAGGAAATGACAGCATAAATCAGGGCTCCGGCATAATGACCCTAATCAGACGGGAATTGCACAAAATGTCATGATGAACTATGTCCTTGTGTTAGCGCCTACTGTACGTTGTCATTGGACTTGCTTTATGGGTGCAAGGCGGCTTCCTGACACTGGCTGTATTTAACACAACAAAAAAGAGCTGTTGAAAAAAAAAAAAGCAGCTTCCATTAAAGCCTGTGTAGGATTCATACAAGCCATCACAGTGTTTAGTCCTTCAGTGCCTTTTTGCATCAGTTCAGCCGCTTAATGTATGATGTGGACATCCCCTGTCTTTTAGATTTTTACATCCAGGGATGCCACAGCACTGCAGAACCTTATTTCAAACACCTTATTCAGCTCATCAGCTGGACTTTCCTGGGTTGAATTTGGCCTGTCGAGACAAACATTGACTGCAGAATTTCTTAATAGTTTTTAGCTCTAATTTATAGTATCAGAATTGGAAAAGAGAACATGGAGTTGTGAATTAGCATAGTTGAAAAAAAAAACTTATATTAGAAAAACTTCAACTAATTGAAAATTGTGCTGTTTATAAAATGTACAAACAAGTGCATATGTCTAGTTTCAATGTGTGACATAACAGGATCTAAATGCTGTCTTTTTCCTGATTTTTTTTTTTTTTTTCCCCCCCTCCTTGCATTTTCTCCCAAGTTTAGTCTTGACCACTTGACCAAGGAGAATTCTAACGTGTGCTTCTTCCAAGATCTTTTCCAGCTGCTGCACCCCTAAGTTCCACATACATGATCTGACAGATACTCACGATAACCTATTGTCTTTTTGATCGACAGAGGAGGAGGTAACACCTTCTATTCGGTGTGATCATGGCCAGTTTTTTGTTCACTTGGCTTATGGCCACTGATTTTGGTTGTGCCTCTCGGGACCTCACATATACCTCGTCCATCCATCCATCCATCCATCCATCCTCTGTACCGCTTATACTACTTAGGATTTACAGGGAGCTTGAAGTCTATCTCAGGGGACTCTGGGCACAAGGCAGGGGACACACTGGATTACACACATACTCACACACCCAATCACACACACACCCATTCACACTTTGTGGACAATATAAAAATGCCAGTCAGCCTACAACTGTCTTTGGACTAGGGGAAGAAACCAGAGTGCCCAGAGGGAAACCCGCTGAAGCATGGGAAAAACATGCAAAATAAATCCACATACACAGGGAAGGTGGGAATCAGATCCCCAACCCCAGCAGTGGCAGGCAAACATGCTAAGCATTAACCCCCACTAAGACAAAGTATTCAAAAAAATGTATTTATTTATTTATTTATTTATTTATTTTAAAGCTCTGTTGGTCATAACTCATGCTGCCCAGTTTAGAAGAGGTAAAACACAGATCTGTGTAGGTTGTGGCCTGAAACCCGAAACCCAGTTTTATCAGCTGTCTGAGGTGGTCCTGCTGATACTGAGTTCATTTCCTCCATCTTTCTTTGTGGATTAGTTTTACTGCAGAGAGGTCACCCTTCAAATATACTGGAATTTTCGGAGTACTGCTTACATCTATAAAAACATGTACTTCTTGAAAATCGTTTGTTCCATGAAGGAAGCTGTTTTCCCCACCCAAATGCACTCTCTATCACACTCACACAGCGTGTTTATAACCGTGTAAGCTGTACAATCAGGTTCACGTTAAACATTAAAAATAACTATTCAACAGCAGATAACCATCCTAACAAACCTGGAGTCGCATTTCCGCGTCATTATTTGTTTATGAAGGTTAATGATTGTGTCGGGCAATCAATGGGCCTCTTTATCTCGCTGTGCGAGCAATTCCAAACAAACAGCTGAGAGACGGGCACCTGCACCGGCCCGCGGTGAGCTATCACATTCAGCAGCGCTTTTCACAAACAACCCACTGTTCAGTATCATTTAGGTCATAGGGCAAAGCAAACAGCACCAGATCTCACCATGAAACTTCCTTTAACATTTTATTTTCTCTCCATCGCCCGACGTCGACACGTTTAAAATGGATTCCTATGTTGTAGCTAAGTGTAAAAAAAAATATCCCAGGTGATTTTGCACTGCAATTTTAGCTAATCTTGTTTTTCTATTCTTTTTCATTGAGGAATTCCAGCAAGTTTGATGTGCATACCTTGCATGCTCATCTTTCGAAATGCTCCCCTATCAGTCATCGCGTGAATGTTCCCGCATTGGTTGACGTGATGTGCCAGTATGCCACCATTCTTGTCAACCTGGTTTTAAGACAAATGGTTTCTCTGCTTCAATTACACTAGCTGTTTTTTTTTCCCCCTGAATTTATTATTTCTTTCTTTTGAAATGAGTTGACACCAGAGCTGTGCAACTGGGTATGCTTACTCCCCAAGACAATGTTACTAATAATATGTTCCCTCTGATACTCTGGTCTCACTGTATTAATTAGACAAAGTTCAAGGAAGCTGAACTTTGCTTCTCAAGGAAACGCAAGCCACATATTTCCAACCCCCCAAAAGTGCAGTGGCCGAGCCCACGGGAGGTTTCCCAGTATGAATTTCATGGAGCAATGATTAAAAAAATATATGGCACAGTTTTAAATAATATTAAACAATAAGCAATTTGCCTGATCTCACAGGAGGCAGGAGTTGGCTATTTATTTATTTTTTTTAGTGCACGTCTGTTAGACGGTTCTAATTTTACCAAATTAGCTTCAGGGATATTGACTGAGGCCTTGTTCCCCCCTCCTAACATCCCCTCCGCCCCCCCAGAATGCACTGTTGCTGCAGGAGCGAATGTCCGTGTCCTCTTTGCTAGGGCGCCGTTACTCCCAAGTCGCGGGCGAACAGCAGTGATCAAAGTCGCTTGAAGGAGAGAGGCTCAGGAGTACACCGTAACCCGCTTGCGATTTGAGTCCCACATCCTGGACTTGCCATTCTGGTAGCGCCGCCATTAAAACTCATTAGTCCTTCTCTTATTTACATCAGTCTCTGTTGGCTGTTGTGCTAAAAATACCATGGCCTGCCTTACTTTGCTACGTTCCATTATTGTCTCGTCGCCACGGGTTTCTCTCTTGCGCCGTCCCTCTGAATTGTACAGCGGCATAGATTTATGGTAAAGAGACGAAACCTATCTCATCTCCTGAAATTATGTATCTATTTAGCCTCTCCCCTGGAGTTGCATGCCTTCACCCAGCATTTTTACTGTTTATTTCGGTGAGCTTGCGGCGTGATAATAGGTCTGTATTTATATGAATCACGGCGCGCGACGTTACAGGATGTTGCGGCCCTGTTTTGTGTAGATGCGCCGTTAATACATTTGAGTCTAAATTTCACGCATGAGGATCCTATTACGCACCCCTCAATGTGAAATAAATATGTGCACAGGCCCTCAGTCATTTGTTTCTTGCCTCTTGAAAATGCACATAAATGGATTTGGAGGGCTAAATGAAATGAGTGCAGGGTGGGAGGCAGAGAGACGACTGAAAACAGAAGCAAGAGTGATGCCTCGTGTACAGTATTGGGCTGTACAGGCGGTAAACCCAAACTATGAAAAATTCACAAATCAAGCGACTTCCTAAACTCGAAACTCGCTAATGTGTTGTTACAGGGTCTCTAGTTATTATTCTTCCATTCTTCACAGTCGCATTGTGAGAGGTGTTTAATGCTCAGCCTTGCCCCCTGTTTAGCTAACTGGTGATAGATAAATAATTCAATCGAAAATAAATTGCGCAAACTAATATACATGCACACTCATTAGTGAAGTGCACCCTCACTTGCATGCTCTTAAATTTTTACTAAACACAAGTTAGGAGGGTAATGAATTGTAATGTAATACCATTTAATATTAATAGCTCAACATTTCCTTGCCAAATAAGGTGAGTGAGTGTCATAGCATTTCCCAAACCAAGTTAAACTCCTGGCTAGAGCAGAACAATAACCTCGGCTTGGTTGTCACTGGTGCAGATCACCAGCAGCTGGGCTTTCCACCGTTAATGCCTCTTCAAATGTCAGGAGAACGACTGTTTGTTTGCCCGCCGTTTCTCCCCCAGCTGTTTGTTCTAGAAGGGCCCACGTTTACATCGACCTTGGTTCTCCCAAACAAATTCTCTCTCTCTCTCTCTCTCAACTTCTCTCAACTTCTCTCATTCTCTGAAGTATGTTTGCATTAAGACCTGCCCTCGGTGTCACCTATGCGATCTGTTGATCATTCCACCTGGTTAATGTTAAATTGCTCTTTGGAAGAAGACGTGTTTGTTCATAAACACAAGAAGAAAAAAAAAAGCCTTTTCCACCCCTCCTCTTTGTTTACCGTAACCATAGCAGCAATCTGTCATTAAACAAATAGCGGGCTTTGTTTGCCAGAACAAGTGGCCCAGCGTTGGCCCTAAAAGGGTTGAAAGCAAACTCAAGAGGAGTAGAAAAGAGAGAAAGAACAACAACAGAAAAAGTCACATAATAGTGCAATACAGTGAGATCTCTTTATCTGCTCAATGAGATGCATGTATTTTAATCAAGTCTACCTTTACTATTCTTTATGGTTTCAGTTGCAGAGATAAATAAAAAATGTAGAGCTGTAGTTTTTCAGTAAGGGGACTATACTACTAGCACTACTCACCAAACAGTTAGTGTAAACGTACAGTAAAGAGCTACAGTTATACATGCATTCAGTTATATCACCAGATTAGCAGCACTAAAAACACAAGACATATACACTCAGAACATGAATGCAGAGAGATTTTCACTACTGATGATTAAGTGCTTCCATAAGAGCTGAGACTTTAGCCATGTTGCTTGGGCTGGGGAGTTTTGTTTAGCCGCTGTGGATTTACAAATGAGAAGAGTCCAGTTTATAGAGTAAGGATTGACCAGTGAAGGTACACTATATTATACAGCCAAAGGTTTTGGGACATCTGGTGCCTTTACATGCACATGACAGTAATATGGAGCTGGCCTGCCCTTTGCAGCTATAACAGCTTCAACTCTTCTGGGAAGGCTTTCCACAAGTGGAGATTAGGATTAGGAGTGTGTTTTTAGGAATTTTTGACCATTCCTCTAGAAGCGCATTTGTGAGGTCAGGCACTGATGGTGGACAAGAAGGCCTGGCTCGCAGTCTCTGGGCTATTTCATCCCAAAGGTGTTCTATGGGGTTGAGGTCAGGACTCTGTGCAGGCCAGTCAAGTTCCTCCACACCAAACTCACTCATCCATGTCTTTATGGACTATGGTTTGTGCACTGGTGTGTAGTCATGTTGGAACAGGAAGGGGTCATCCCCAAACTGTTCACACAAAGTTGGGAGCATGAAGTTGTCCAAAATGTTGAAGCATTAAGAGTTCCTTTCACTGGAACTAAGGGGTCAAGTCCAACCCCTGAAAAACAACACCTGAATTCAATGATTTGGAGGGGTGTCCCAAAACTTTTGGCAATATAATGTCTTATAAGATGCTATTCTCATTGTTTGTAGTTGGAGAATTGTGATTGTACCTCTCAGAAGACATGGAATTTCTTGGAGTGTGCCTAAAAGAAAGAAATAAGTGGTAAACAGTTGTAGTCTAAACATATTATTATTATTATTATCAATAATAATAGTAATAATAATAATAATAATTTAGGTATATGGGCAGTTCATATATTAGAAGAATTAAAAAAAACTCTTACATTATTAATAATATTAATAAAACATAACAAAAAAACCCAATAGAAATTCTGTCTTTTAAATCTTTCCCAGAGAATGTTGTTATCTTTTTAGGGCTCTCAATCTGACACATTTGCATATTGAGCAATACATTTATCAGACGGAACAATAAAGAAATAAAATAGCACGTTTATTATGTGAAGTGTAATAAACACGTTAACGCGTAATCAAGCCCACACTCCCGCCTCTGAAAAATGTAGCTTCCTTTTTTAATCTCTAATCAGGAAAGGCCATGGGGGTTTAAGAAAACACGTTTCTAGTAAGCAGGAACTGAAATAGTGTCCCAAATCATGAACGTCTGCTTTAAGGGAACACTTTGGCCGTAAGGTCACACCAACACTAATAACACAAACACGTCCAGACTTCTACAGAAGTGGAAGAAAAAAATAAAACAGCACAACAGCACACACTCGACTCACAGACTCAAGAAAATGTATCCAGAGCTACAGAGAGCAGTGTGAAACTAGCAGCCCTTAAAAAAAGCAGGAGTGTTATGCTTCCCTGTGATGCAGCATGAGCAGCAGTTCTGAAGGAAGTCTCAGAGGAAGTGCGTGTCTTCTCCCTCCACAGGTACTCAGTGTCGTGTGTTAGGAGTTTTATTATTGTGCTTTTGAGTAGGAAATCTAAGGTGCATGTTCAGCCAATGCTTATTTGGTGCTGTTGAAAATGTGTCACTGAACTACATTTTTGTTTTGTACAATCAGACCCCAACAATATACGCACAAGAGGAGCCTGATCTCTGAAAATACGGCTTCTACAGGTTTATAGCTTCATTTACAAGTGCTGTGTGAAAGCCTTTAGACTTGCCCTGCACTCGTGTTGTAACGCACACAGCTTTTAGATCGGCTCGGAGAGCGTGACTATCTCTGTTATTTCTTTGTCTGTTAATTTTTTACCTCTCTTCCTGGACAAACACGAGCCATGCATGTGCACGATTTTTGATTTATTCCCTAGTCACAATAGAGCTCGTGTACACTAGAGGGAGGGGGAAAAAAAATCCCCCAAACAACCTGGGACGCTGTCACACCTTTTCATTGCTGTTGTGATGTCTAGTCTGTCAGCCAAGCTGAACCTAAACAACCGTCCATGAGTGTCCAGATGGTTTTGTCTCTGCCTTTTGTGTCTTCTTATCCACCGTATAAGAATGCTGTGCTTTTGTTGAGAGCTGATGTAAACAAGGAGCTCAGGAGAGTGGAGCCTGTAGGAGCAGGTGGAGAGCAGGAACACACTGTAATGGCTGGGATAAGAAACTCCTAGAGGAGGGAGGGAGGGAGGGAGGCTTGCTTTCTGTTGCTCACACATAGGCGTATACACAAACACACAAGTTTATAAGCACACTTGTATAGGTTTCTTATTACTGATCTGGGAAGTGATTGCAGTTTAAGTGCCACACCTACTTATCATGAAGGGAGGGTAGTTTGTAGATGTTTTTACAAGCATTTTATTTTTTATGACACACACACACACACACACACACAAAAAATCACTCTATTAAATGGCTCATGCTTGTTTTTGTTTTCTTGGTCTCAGATGAGCTTTGGTCATATGTTACCATCATGTGACACTCTTTGTGCTGTGTGTGTGTGTGTATGTGTGCACCTAGAGTGCACATGCACTTTTACTGTACAGACATCATTTAAGGAACTCTGTGAAAGCATCAACAAACAAAAACTTTGACCTTGCATTATCCAGTGTTTGTTCCAAACACTTGTGTTTTGCAAGCAGTCAACTGATGATAGACGTCTGCTTCACACTCCACTGCTGCCTTTGTTAATCTTCTGGAATTTCCATAATGCAGAGGACTTCTTGTTTTTGTTGGTCCTTTTCATAAGCCTTGACATGCTTTGTAAACAAACAGGCCTGTTTCTCATGAACTCTGTGTGTGTGTGTGTGTGAGAGAGAGAGAAAACTTTTAGAAAGAGAAGAGTGTTTTTTTGTTTTGTTTTTTTTTCCAACTAACATTTGCTCACAAGCCCTAAACAGACACATGCACACATTTCTCTTGAACCTAGAACCACCACAGAATGTTCTACTGCGGTTAATGCATTAGTTACCAGCGCTTCATTGAAATCAGCTTAATAATACAACGTCTTCATGCAGTGCTTTTATTCATACGCCGTTCTGAATATTAATGCCTTTTCACAAGGCTCTTTCATTGCTATCTGTTTCATACTTATGATGGATAACACACTTTTGGTGGCGATATTGCGGCTTTTAAATTATTTGGTGGCATAAGTTAATGAGACGGTAGATTTATGGCTTTCATTTGTTTGTCAATTTGAAAATTAATTGGGTGTTAATTTTAGCTGGCCCTGTTCAGACAGAGGCGACACGGGCGCATTACTTTGCATTCATTGTAGCTTTCCTTTCCTTTTAGTGTGGGTCACTCGTTCTGCATGCATTAAAACTCCAGCCCATTCTCCTGATTACTTTTTAGAGATGCCACTTTTCTTTTTTTTTTGCAAAATTTACGTCTTTATCTTCTAATTATTCAAATTCAGCGTGCAGCGAGTGCGCAGCCATTACCGCACACCCGTCCTCTATATGGAGGCTCAAGAAGAAGCCGGGGTGACAGACATACGTGCGATCATTCACGCACCCAGATTTGATGTAAAGATTTGATTTGGGAAGAAGGGGAAAGTTGTGAACGCCCTTTGTTATTTGGATTTGCACACGTGTTGGTGTCGAGCCCGAGGTTGAACGTGTGTTTGTAATTGCCATGCGGGCATGTGTGTACTGCAGACACACATTTTGGCGCTCTCTCTCTCTCGGTTCTTGTTTAGAGGATGCCGTAATTGACGTGGCCCTGGCAGCCTGGCGAAAGAGACAAGATGGGGCAACACGTACGTCAGCATGGAACAGATGACAGAGAGACCAAGAGAACGAGGGATAATAAGAGAGAGAAAACACGCGGCACAGTCTTAAATGCAGCTTGATACACAATTAAGGAAATAATATTTTGGTCTCGTTTGAACATTGCCTTGTTGTAGGAGCCGCACTAAATAAAGAGCAGTACATCCAGCATGGAAGCAGTAAATAGGAATTAGCAGCTCTGTAAATGCAAAGGCAGGCAGTGTGTATAAAGAGGTTTCCTTTTGTAAATTAATCATGCGTTATAAAGAGCTTTATTACTGTTACTACTGTTGGACTATTTTATCATTACAGCATATTTTGAACCGTGTTCTTCCTCGTGTACCACAGCAGTTCCCATGAATGAAAGGTGTATTGTACTTTTTAGACTGTTTATAGTTACATTTAATGTGACGGAGCATCAGTTTGATAAGTCTCTTGAGCTACAGCAGCTATAAACACACAAGGCTCTCCTGTTTTGTTTTGTTTTTTTCTTTTAAAGTTAATAAGACAGAAAAAAAATAAATCTCTACAGCTTGTCATGTTACCTGTCAGAGAAGTCTTCTGACCTTACTGACCATGTCACTGATACTCCTGACTCCTCCTAAACGTCTCCTAACAGAAAGCTTCCACATTTAATTTTTTTTTGTTTTATTAGAATAACTTGTTTTATTTATTTTTGTTTTTTAAAATAAAACATCTGTTTATTAATAGAAAAAACGATGCAGAGCTGAGGGTCCACCATATAAGGTCCTATGTATCGCTCGTTACTATAGGAACCATAACATACGAGCAGGAGCACATAAACATGAATCTGTCATTTCTCTTCCAGTGACAGTATTGTCAGACTTTCCAAAGTGCTGTAGCAGAAATAATATTTATTGTTATATAAAAATTGTTTTTAGTTCTTGAAACTTGCCTCTGCTATTCACCATCAGCTGTGTATTTTTGTATTTAGTTGTAGTGTCTGAATGAGTAATAATCACAAGTTTTGTTTTTTTTATCCTCACAAGAAGTGGATTAAAGTTGATGAGTTTTAAAACTGAATTGTCTTCCTGTTTTTCCTCACCTTTCTGATTGGAGCTTTTGTTTTAAGAGTGCTTCCGTCTGCTATTAATAATAAATCTAATATCTAATCCTGACTAGGCTTAAGAAGAGAGCATACACAAGAACAAACTCTCTCTCTCTCTCATACATATATATATATATATATATATATATATATATATATATATATATATATATATATATATATATATATATATATATATATATATATATATATGGAATTCTTTGTATACTACATGGCTTCGATGTATAAAATCTTACTGACACATGACGTTGATGTAATGGATACATTATAAATACATTGGCCATAAGTCTGGATTGTTTGCCTCAGCTGGTGCTTATTTATGTTCCGGCTGGGATTCTGGTGTAAACTCAACAGCTGCGATGCAAATGTTTGCAGTACAGTTTGATTTGGGACGATTTTCGGCGAGAGCTGTCAGCCATTAAAAAGCCATCGAGGCCGCGGTTCTTCTGGGAGCCATCCGAGTAAATATATCCATTTCAGCCCCGAATGTGTTTTGTTTGTGAGCGAGCATGTTTTCTTGGGCTCCTCTGCCGAAACTTGCACTGGGGTTGTGTTCTCATTCCTCACTTTTCCCCTTCCTTTCCTCCCTCTCCTACTTTTCCCTCTCGGAAGAAATGGAGAAACAGAAACGAGCATTGGAGTTCTCACAACCTGCACTTTTTTGGTTTGGACGCTCATGGATATGTCATCTCTAGAGGATCTAAGCAGTTTATCACCATGTGGGAAAGTGTGTGTGTTTGTGTGTGAGAGTCTCTCTCTGTATGTCTGTGGGTGGAAACCATCAGGCTAGAAAGTAAACAAACAAGTCCAGTCCAACTAGGAAGCGACAGGGAAAATCTAGCAGAAGAGTCAAATTGAGCTTGGTCAGTTTAGCCTGCTGAACTCGGATGTCTGCTCATGCGTTTCACCTACCTCACTTTATTTTAACAGCTGCGTCTTTTTCTGTATCTTTTCATCGCAGGCCTTTAAGTCATGATGCAAGAAGCGGGGACAGCGGAGGCGACGAGCAACGGAACAGTCAAACAGAACGGGGTGGTAGTTGAAGGTGGGCTTCGAGACATACGATCCAAGAGCGCCACACCTTCCTCTGACATCACAGCCACTAACCTCATGACCCTTCAGCAGCAACAGGTAATTGGGATTTCGTCTTACACACATACACACACATGTGGGTGAAGGTTTTTGATCATCCAGCCAATTCAATCAGTCGCAGACTCTCTCTCTCACCTGTCCTTTAGTAAGCCATGTCATCGAACATATCCCTCTGCCTCCTTTTAAGTGCTCATTAATATTTCATCACCCCTCCTTCTCCAAGCACATAAACACATTATTATGATTATTTATGTATACTGAAGGTGTCCTGAATATTTAAACTGCTCTAAAGTGCTCTTTTGGCAATTGTGTGTTTTCTTGCTGACGTGTTTATCCTAGCGTGCGTTCCAGTAAGATAGTTTGCAGAAATATAGGTGCAGTGGAATTCTCGGACAACCGCGCATCTGACACCACACGCCGTCGACATAACGCCGGCTGCATGTCCAACCAGGCACTGTGGCCTTTTAAGACCCGCCCCAGAAATGTTTTCCTGTCACCACAGCTTTTTGTGTTGGTGTGAGCGTTGGCCCGCGACAGTGCAGGCACTTGAAAAGATCAGTAAGCCGCATGCTATCTGTGCCCCGGGGGCTGATGGGAGTTGTTGTCAGTGGTTGTTTGGTCATGATGGAGCGACGCTCTGATGTAGCTGTCAGTCGGCATAGAAACGGCTGTCCGTAAACAAGGACAGTGTCTTTGCTATTTAAAAAAAAAAAAAAAAGAAGAAGAAGAACAATGACAGCTTTGAAAATCTTTCCATATGTCTTGGTGTCATGGTTGCTGTCGGCAAACTTTGAAATATCAGAACAATATAGATATTTCACAGAGCATCAGAACTGAAGGAGAAGTTCACAGCTTGGCATAGATAGATAGATAGATAGATAGATAGATAGATAGATAGATAGATAGATAGATAGATAGATAGATAGATAGATAGATAGATAGATAGATAGATAGATAGATAGATAGATAGATAGATAGATAGATAGATAGATAGATAGAATCATTGGTTTATTATGGACTTTCCATGTTTCCCAAGCAACTGGAAATCTTTCCTCATCCAACAAAAGATGACACTACAGCTGATTACAAAGCTAAAGTTCATAGCCGCCAAATAGTAGTCCTAATCCTTAGTGATTGGCTGTCAGAGCTACTCTCTTCCGCCCATCCAATGGCCGAAGCCGAACGCACAGCGCCCTGATGTTGGCCGCATGAAAATCACAGCCATGCTGAATTCATTAGTGCCGTCGTCACACAAAACCATGGATGAAACTTCAATAACTGCAGGCCACAGTTGAGTAAACAGTTGCGCTGAAATTTAATTCCTGTTGACTTTTCCTTCGTTCCCTGCCAGAGGCGGGTTCTGATTCGCCCGACTAAAACAACAAGAGTTACAGCTTTGATGGATGCTAGGGGAGGGGAGGGGGGGGGAGACACATTTGTGGCTGAACCAGAACATGATGCTGAAAAAAAGACTGAAGAATGGAAAGAAAGAATAGATCTGATAGGATAGGATCTGTGGAATAGTGCTCACTGTGATGTGGTAGTGTAATACATTACTGAGCTTTTATTACTGTAAATAATGATGAGCGCCTCAGCCACCAGTTGGGAAGCTACCTTTAACCTTTCTGCTGGTGGTTTAAACTTTTAATGTGTGTGGGTTTTTTTTTTTTTTTGTTTTTTTTTTATATCATTCAATCATCAAAAATCATCATGTTTTTTTTAATCAACTTTGGCCTTTTTTATGCCAGTGCAACAGTAATGAAGTAAGTAAGTAGTAGGTTATTGCTGGAATTTTACTACGTAGATTTTTTTATTTATTTATGTATGTATATTTGCACTCTTGCTGTTTTTGTGGTCTTAAATGAATGTGCTGTCTGGTCTGGGTGGGGGAAAAAAAAAGAGGTGTGACAGTCCGTGTCCTCCTACGCCGTGGGATTTCCAAATTCTTCTTGATTTAAAAGCGTGTGTGTGTCACCGTGTCTTGAGACCTCCTCCTAACTGTATTGCACTTAATAATGCAATCTTTTTCTGACCTCAAATGCAGCTTTGGAAGTCTTTCCAGATCCAGGAAAGTCTGTTTCATGTGTTTTTGCTCTGTCACTCACTTCTGTACTAATTAAATACAACATGCGCATTATGTTATTTATTATTTTATCTCAATAAGAACAAACACCACTGTTAAACAGTGCACAGAAAGAACAAACCACCTTTGTGGGCTTACTCTCTGTGGTTTTCTATTTGAATGCTCCAATCACAGGCTTGTACTCGCATAAACAATATTGCCAAAAGTTTTGGGACACCCCTCCAAATCATTGAATTCAGGGGTTGGGCTTGGTCCCTTAGTTCCACTGAAAGGAACTCTTAATTCTTCAGCATATCAAGACATTTTGGACAATTTCATGCTCCCAACTTTGTTGCAACAGTTTGGGGATGACCCCTTCCTGTTCTGACATGACTGCACACCAGTGCACAAAGCAAGGTCCATAAAGACATGGATGAGGGAGTTTGGTGTGGAGGAACTTGACTGAGTCCTGACCTCAATCTGATAGAACACCTTTGGGATGAATTAGAGTGGAGACTGTGAGCCAGACCTTCTCGTCCATCATCAGTGCCTAACCTCACAAATGTGATTCTAAAGGAATGGTCAAAAATTCCCATAAACACACTCCTAATCCTTGTGGAAAGCCTTCCCAAAAGCTGTTATAGCTGCAAAGGGCGGGCTAACTCCATATTAAATTCATGTGCATATAAAGGCAGATGTCCAAAAACCTTTGGCAATATAGTATAACTGCCATCTCTCCGATAAAGCCATGTCATCAATACGATGTCCATTTACGGTACAGCTATGTCAAATTGTTCACATTACAGAGCGTCATTTGCACGCAGGTTCCATGTCCCTCCATAAAATCCACCCAAATCGCTAAAAAAAAAAAAAAAAAAAAATCATTAATACATTTGCATAATAGCATTATCAATGCTGTTAGGATACCAATAGCAATTCGACATCAAATTGGCACTTCACGTGCACTTTCACTTTCTCTCTCATGACCTCCCGTTAATGCTTTACGTTTAGACTGGCTCTCAAAAGATGATTTCGAGCTCATCGAAAGATCCAAAAAACTCTTAATACTCCCACATACATGAAGCTGTAAATCAAATTGTTTTTTTTTCTTCCCTTGATTAAGTTCTCAGAAACAGGGGCTGTAATCCTCATATGATGTGAAGTGATTTGTTAAAAAAAAAAAAAAGGCAGTATTTTTAGAAAAGTCATTTTTCAACCATTCAGACGCCATCTGTTTACTTGTAATGTGATCTGACTTCATTATTATGTGGTGAATCGTGAGCATTCGCTTGTTCTATTTATTTGACAAAAATCTGTAATGATTTGGAAGCAAACTATTAACATATAGTCAAGACTATATGGCACAGTATATCATCATTATTTTATTTAAGTGTTTATAGTGAAGAAGCCATGCCTAGGGGCAAAATACCCAGTGTGTGTGTGTGTGAGAGAGAGATCAGTGTGCCATCCATTCTGTATTCCTCATTGTTTTCATGCACTTCTTCCTCTTTAATCTCAATGTTATCCTAGATATCTTATATACATATATATATATATATATATATATATATATATTAGGACTTGTGTCATTCCAAACGATAAAAAGTATTACTTAAATATCTACATAAAATATAGAAATAAAGATAGAAATATATTTTTATTTATTAATGTCACTGTAAATTGATGTAAAAAGGTTGAAGTGAATGAGCGAGTGAAGGACATGTTATTTGACCAGCTGCTATGATGGTCACAGAGATGCCCAAAATAAATCATAGCACATGTGCTACACCCCTGAAAATATCCATAACCTCATTTACAGCCTGCTAGAAATCTGTGATGAAATAGTGAAAAAACATGAAGAAACAATGTCTGTGTTTTTTCTTCAGTTGAATTCTGGATTTAATATAAACAGTTGATATTTCTCCTTCATGGATATTTACGTGTGTGTTTAACATATGCATATAAGGATAGACGTGTTTGTGTTTGAGATAACAGTGAGAAGAGTCCAGATTCTCAGCATGCAAGAAGTAACGTGTAAATTCTTGTAATAAGTTAAATTTTTAATGTTTTCTTGAAGTATTAGTTATGGATACCCATCCCACTTCTCATAAAGAACTTCACAGGTTTATAAAAGGTCACTTTCCCCCCTTTTCTTTAGTATTTTTTCTGTCAGTATGCACTTTGTAGAGCAATTGTAATTGTTTTCCTGATGATTAGGTTTCTATTTGATGGACAATTAAGACTAGACTAGAGTAGAAATCCTAGTTCATAGATTTTATTTTGTTTGACACTGCAAGGTTACTATATACCCATGTATGTATTTTTTTGGGGGGGGGCTTTTGTTTTAATTCTGATTAAGTATTGTATTAAGTTTGTATTGCACTTCTCATAAATAGACATCGTCACAGAGTAGCGAAATGTAGATTCAGATCCCTAGTGATGGATAATGATGAATAATGTATGATTAGGATGTGTGGTTATAGTGTCGTTTGCGACAATCCTGGGCTTTATAATGAGCAAATTTGTCATTTTCAACGCAGCTGTTATTAACCAATCAGGAATCGCGTCTGCAGGAAGGGGCGGCCTTTCTCACCTATTTTGTCGCCTCTGTAATATAAGACACTTTGATACAAGCGATGAACTACACACTTCTCTATCCTTTTGAAAATAAATATAAGCAAATATTTGTGCTTATATGTATTAAAATTGTGCTTTATTAATGCTCTTGTTTCTTTGTGACCTATAGCAGTGTATACACTGGCTTTAGTTTTCTTTTAGTTGTTTTTATTGCTTTTTTCCCTAGTGTGCACTTATTTCAATTATTTACTACTGATTTTCTAATGAGCATCTGATTACTTCATTATTTGCTAGTTTAGTTAAAACTTGTTGATTGGTTGCGGTGCTGAAACTCCAAAGCTAAGGGGTTTTTTTTATTTTTTAAAAAAAGAAAATCTCAGTCGAAAATTAATCTCGCAAATTCGTAAACTAATAAGCTCAAAATCCTTTGAGAACATGGTGGGGGTGGGTGGGTGGGGGGGTAAAACAAACCTGGCACTTGGCATGTCATCAGTTCTTGTTAGGGAACATAACTATGAAAGACAGTGCTCATTAATACATATGGAGGATAAAATAATTGTAATCTGTTTGATCATCTCAAGCCTGACGGAGGAATTCATCTTGCCACGCTAGGTAGATTGGGGGAAGTAGACCATAAGCTTTGTTTAAACATCTGTAAACGAAAGTCGAATCACAAGCGCCACACTCTTATATTTAAAAGAGACGAATTGTGGCCCGTGACAGGAGCGTAGCAGTTCCGGTTAGAACGTGATGCAGTAGATGCAGTTAGGGGCGGTGGTAGCTCAAGTGGTTAAGGCTCTGGGTCGTTGATCGGAAGATCGGGGTTCACGCCCCAGTACCACCAAGTTGCCACTGTTGGGTCCTTGAGCAAGGCCCTTAACCTTCTCTGCTCCAGGGGCGCTGTATCATGGCTGACCCTGTGCTCTGACCCCAACCTCCAAGGCTGGGATATACGAAGAAAGAATTTCACTGTGCTGTAATGTATACGTGACAAATAAAGGCTATTTCTATTTCTAGATCCGTCAGCTCACAGAATCCCCGAGGCCTTACACTGTAGTGTGCTTTGTTGCCACAGTGTGCCGAGCCGGTTCAGATCGGCACTTGCTGGGGTTTGTTTACTCCAACTGCGTATGCTCACTCAGTGTTTGTTGGATCGTTAAATGTTTGACTAGTCTTTGATATTCCAACAGTCTAATAAATCATGATCCGTCTGGCCGCGAGCGAGCCCCATCTCCATAACGATTGAGTCACGTTAGAAATTCAGCGTGAAGGCGTACCGCCAGCAAAATTCCTAATTCCCATTGCTAATTTCACTATTTGTCCATGAGCCTTTGAAAAGGAAGCAGTGCTGCAGTTGCTACCAAGGTATCCATAGGTGATATTGTATTTCTTTATGGAATTATTCGTTAGTTGTGTTTACAGTACACTTTTGTGTTTGAGGCAAATTACATCATTTCTATAACTAATAATGAATACAAACCAGCACTGGAGATGTCATCTCATGGCACTATACACACACACACACACACACACTCACTCTCTCTCACTCTCTCTTTTCCACAATTTTTTTTTTGTTTTTTCACCTTTTCTTTCTTTTTTTTTTTTTCTTTTTTTTTTTTTTTTTTTTTTAAGACAATGTAATCCCATTAAAGCACTTTCTGTCTTCTACCAGTAGACAAATTTAACAAGCCTATTAAGTAACAGAAAGAGAATCACATGATGCTTTATCTAAGAACAACCCAATCCTCTCCCACTCAAGTCAATTTTGATAGAAGAAGAGGATGAAGGAAAAAAGGCTAAAGATAAATAAATGTAATCAAGACAAAAAAAAAGGAGTGGGGGCTTTGATATGGCAGAAAGTACAAGAGAAAGGATAGCAGACAGTCTTTACGCCACTTGAAGATAGAATTGATACCTTGGTGGAATTTAGCTTAGGCAGTCAAATAATTGCCTATTTTTGGACAGTTGAAGGAAACCAGAGACCTCGGAGAAAACCCACATGAACACAGTGAGAACATGTGATACTCTGCACTGAGAGTAACCTGAGGTCAACGTCACCCACTGTGCCGCCTGGATGTCTTTTTATACACATTCTTCTTCTTCATCATCTACTTATTATTATTATTATTTATTATTATTATTATTATTATTATTATTATTATTATTATTATTTATTAATAAAAATTCATAGGTGTAAATAATATCTCATTCTAATTATCCATCTTTACAAGGTTGGAAAGAAAGAGTTCACTGCCTGTGGTTCTCAGTTCCTTATCCACTCTCTACAGCAAAAATGTTTTATTCCTACTGTTGTTGACTTGAAAGCGGGACACATTCTTCTCTTTAAGCTCCAGCTGCTAGTATTTTTTTTTCCTCCTGCGACTTCTTTCACATTTCGATCTGCTTTATTCTGCTTTTCAGCTGGTTTGACACTGCTTACTTGTTCTGCAGCTGTGTAAAAGTGTAAGTGACTGGAATTTCCCCGTTTTAAGATACACACATCCTCACCCGGCCATGTAAGCATGTCGCCAGAGACACCACCAGAAGTCAGGTGGATCAGAAATACATAGGGTTCCTCAAAATAGTCCAAAAAATTTAGTGTTTTTTTTTTTTCCCCTCCAGATACATATCAAGCTTTATGGAGCGAAATTTTGGCATGAAGTGAAATATATCTAGATCCAGTAATGACTGCATTTGGTGACTGCTTTTCAAAAGCTACTTTTGTCATGCGCACCCTTGAGCTTTGAGAGAACTTGTGGTTTTCAGCATTTTGTTTTGATGAGGAAGTTAGGATGATGAGAGTGATAAAAATAAAATTAAAAAAAAAAAGAAAGAAAGAAAAACAAGCTGATTGTATGCAGCAGCAAGCTTTTTGTGGTGTTTTGTGCCTTTCTTTCTCTTCATATTGATGCATCTGCAGCAGAAAGTGTCTGCGCGTGCACATACAAACAGCCTCCGCAGCAAGAAGGAAGTGGCTTTTTACGGCTGATGGAGGATTTAAATCTTAGGCTTGATGACTGTATAAATGCATATCAACTCACCTGTAATTAGCCAGGAACAAACACTCCGGCATCCATACCAAGCCGTCATGGACGATATGTCGGTGCTCAAGAACGTTTCTGTTGTCTCCGCTGCAGCTGTTATAGGGCACAGTTTGATGATTTATGACCATTTCTGCTGGTGCATTTTTAATCACTTGCATGCTCGAGCAAACTGTTGTTGACTTGTACTTATGGACTGCCAGTAATCACCCTGAACTCACACGCATGGCTGTTGAATATTTAATATCAGAGGCTGCCTCATCACAGACATCTTTTAATGAAGTTTGAGGGCTTGGAAATATCCATCCGAGCCCCGTGTCTGCTCGTCCTAACGTATTCCATCAATATCAAAAAGTAAAAAAAAAAAAGAAGAAGAGGAAGAAGAAGGAAAAAAACAAAACAATGGATGAATAATTGCTTTTCTTTTATGGAAGGGCAAACCCGTTGGAGTTTGCTTTGTCAGGCTCATGGATGCTTTAGCTTTGTTACAAATTACAAGATAAGGCAATGCAATTATGATTTTTTTTTCTTACTTCTCTCTGTTCTTGGAGGAGTGCAGTTGTCTGTGTCATTGCATCTAGAGAGATAGGAAAAAAGGTCGGCTTTTTAGCCTGCAACACTTTGAGTTAGAAACTGGCTGGAATGGCACATATCTTCCATTATGCAAAAGTGTACATGGTGATGAAAGACAGAGAGAGGGAGAGAGAGACACTGTGTAGATCCAGATGAATGCCTTCACTGGTGAGAAGCTGATGGAAGACAGATGAACAGAGCAGAGAAGCTGGATTAAAATAAGATTCATGGCTTGTCGCTAGAGCATTCTCCTTTCTCGCATCTGTCCTCTCCGCCCTCTTCCTCTTAGACTCTCGCTTGTAAACTCTTACAGGGAATTTTGTCCGATTGGACCGAAATGACAGGCTTCCAACTTCCCAACTTATTGCATATCTAGACAACAGGGATAAAGATCAGCGTTATGACACTGCATATTGCCTCAAATTGCTTTATTGGTAAAATGATAGTGCTTCCTCCAATTTCAATAATTTTCTGGAATCCCTTGTTGAACGGGTTTAATTGTGTTATCACCCAACTTGCAACATCTGTCTTTATACTAGAACAGATGACAGTTTTATTACAGGGTGAATTTCTTTGCTGCGTCTGCCAATTGATGGGCAATCTGATTCATAATCGGCGCGATGCAATGGAAATTAAACATTAAGGGTGCTTGTATGTAGAAAAGGCGAGAAAATAATTATTCTCAGAAGAAAGGGAACCTGCAGCGTGTCACAGAATACTCCATCACCGCGTTTTTCCGTGGAGAACCGGGCCTTTGCAATTTCACATATTACCTTCTAATTGTGGCAAGCAATATCTCTCCACCTTTAAAGAGATACTTTCATCCGCACTCCAAAACGCAGTGCCGCTCTTCCCAAACCTGGCAACCCGGGCCCCCGTGCTGGGGTCTCGCTTTCACAGTCAGGGCATCAGAGGAGATTTATTATCCAGTCTAGCGCCCATAAACCATAGAGTGCTATGATGATGTGCAGGTCATATATATGTACGTAGGGCAGATGGAGAGAGTTTACTGCACCGCGGGTTAACATCCTGTTTACGGTAATTCATGTACGAGTTGTTTGACAGTGAGGTAAGGAGTGTGTCTGGGGCCATACAGGAAAACAGGCCCAAGTTGCTTTACTAAAGGCTGCAGCGCCACACTGCTAATGGATTTCGGGTCAAACGGTCAGCCGACGGAAAAGTGGCATAGTGGGAAGAGAGAGAGAGGGAGAGAGAGAGAAAGAGAGAGAGGTAGTGTGGGATAATGCGAATGATTCGTGTGTATGCCTGTTTTTTTTGTAAGATCTGTTGGCCGTCCCATTGTTCTACTTCCCATATTTTCATAGATGATGTAAGCTCTCATTCTTTCCCTTCTTCTTAAAAAAATGTGTGTGTGTGTGTGAGAGAGAGAGAGACCTCCCATGTAAATGATGCCTACTATGCTGGTACCATTAGGAGCATGAAGCACCTCTCATTGTCTACACCGAGCGGACGAGCTTTGATGCTGTGAAGAGGGGAACTGTAAACTTAAAGCAGGTGTTGTAGGGAGCTGGGGGAATGAGGCGGCCCTCTGTGGTGCTGGTTATTTCGAAAGGCTCTAAACCCCGTCAAGGAGGATTTCAGATTAAGATGCAGCCTGAACTTTTTATATCAATGAAACATTTCTCGTTTTTTCTTCCTTATAAGCTGTCCCAAAGGATCGGGCGAGACAGCCGACGTCTTATCTAAAATGAAAACTTGGAATGTTTTCCTGCAGCTGACCAATAACAAGAGTTTGTGGCCAAAACGGTTCCTGTTACGTATAGCCCAATTTGAGCCGAGTTATTAGTACTCAATTTAAAGATGCATTAATTGTCATGGGAAATAGGGTGCTTATTCATTTTTAATGAGATTTTGACTTTTCAAAAAAAACTTCACCGAATTAATATGTATCAAGAAAAGTTTTTTTTTTTTTTTTTTTTTTTTTTCCTCCACTAGGATCGAAAACTTCTGGGTAATTAATATTCATGGACTGTGCATGTTAACACCCCCAATACAAATGCCATGGAGATCCAATTAACATAGAATGGGCCCTGAGGAACAGGGATGATGAGGGTTAAACGTGCTGTTGAAATGAAAACTGGGCCTTTTTGTGCTTTTTCAAGCGCTTATTTGTTTCAATATAGTGTTTATCCACTGAACACGCTCCTGATTAAGGCATCTCTGAGAAACCCCAGAGATTTGGACAAACAGCTTTGAGCATGAGAGATTCTGAGTGTCAGACGAACAGATAGTGAAGATAAGTGGAGGGGCGGAGCACGTTTGTGAGGATTTGTTTTGTGCGTGTGTGTATATATATGTGTGTGTGTGTGTGTGCGCAGACATGAACTTTAATCATAGGCAGGCTCACTAATGTGAAAGTCCTGTAGTGTATTTCTTATTCATAATGTCTAGATGTGGTGCAGGTGCAGTGTTGATTCACAGGGTTGTGGTTCAGCACTAAGGCCGCACAGCCAGTGATGGAGTAGAGATTTGTCACCATTGCTTCATGTGCTACCCGCCTCTTTCATGTGTGGCTCATATTGTATAGTGGTTAACACACCATCTATGTTAAATGTTCGCTTTCATTAAAAAAAAAAAAATCGTGGTCCGCTGATATGTATCTAATTACATTAAGATGCGCTATATGGCTAAAGGTTTGTGGATTCCTGACCATCACACTGTTGGAAGCTCGTATTTGAAAGATCTATCCTCAACATATTTCATCATAAATCCTGCTGTGCCTAAAGAGAAGTCCATGAAGACCTGATGAAGAGAAACTCAAGTGGCCTGCACTGATCCCTGACCTCCACTTCTATGCATACTACAAAAATTCCATGCATACTACACACACATTATTGTAATACAGATGGATTGTACTGACCTTTATTATACATACTTATGTAGGGCGTGTGGTCACACAGGTTGTGCATGATCATTAGTTAGTCACTCAACCAGTGGTGGAAAATACTTGACTAATTGTAATTTTTATTTAGACTTTTAAATTACAGGTTAAAAATTACACAAAGGTCTCTTCCTCTCAAGCAGTAACTGTGCTCTGTATATCAATTGAATGTGCTCAATTTTGTATTTAGTTTAAAGTGGATACAACTGGACCAACTGGTCATCTGCAATGAACTTTTTATTCAGCACATATCTGTGTGAATATGGATAAACCACTAGACTAAGCTTGAGGATGAGCAACCGTGTCCCTACCTGAGTACAGTGCTACAGTATGCGGGAGTTAGCAAAGACTAGTATAAAATCCCCTCTGCCTCTGAATCAACAAAAATACTAAAGGTTTTGATAAAAAAATAATAATAATTAGTTTTCACATGAAGAAAAATTCTCTTGTCTTAAAACGTGTTAAACCTCTACAGTAGCAGCATTTTTACTTTCACTCCTAAATTTTCCACTAAATATTTTTCTATTATAAAGTAAGTTTTTGACACATCGTCTGTATTTTGTGCTAGAAAAAGTTTTCCAGCTGGATGCAATGAAATCTTTATCAATATGTCCATTCAAAAGAATTTATCCTTATTTTAAACCTTAAAATAAACCAGACACCGCAGACGTAATTTGTAGCCTGATAGATACAGATAGGACTAAAATGGATGTACAGAGTCTAATAATTCCCCTGCCTCTCCATAACTAACCCACCAGGGCTAAAGACACACGCAGGATACTAGCTGTCCCAACGGATCAAGAAATTTTGCTGCGATGAAAATATGGACTCATATCTACCTATCACTGTCAGACATCTAAAGGCTCCAACGTAATCGTCAAACTTGTGTGGCGTTGTTCCTGTGTGTTTTCCGTTGTTAATAATGACCTGTCGAGCCCAGTGGATGTGACATGGCCTCTATTCGGGAAGAGAGATGGCAGCAGCGGCAGTTTGCGTACCATTCAGAGAATGATATTCGACGTCTATGATATGATGGCGGCCCATAAATATGGCTGATGGTCCCTCGCCTATCTGTGAATGACGCCTGCCATAAATAGTTTCCCCTCTGTTCCCCTCTCATAAATCCTTCCCTTTTTTTCCCTCCCTCTCCATTTCTCCCCGAGAGAAGGAAAATGTGATGTATTATTTAGTCGGTCAATAAAAAAACAAATGTTTTGTAGGCCGGGAGAACGAGCAGAGCAATTCCCCTCGCAGCACAGGGAGGTGTGTAGCGCCGCGCTCCCGGCTTCGCTGCCCTGTTGTTATTTGCTTGTTTACAGGCTCTGACATGATGTAATGGGAAGGGGCCGTGAGAGTGCAAGCTAGCAAATGGCACCGAAAATAAGCCAGTGCCTTTATGTGCACGTCTGTCTCTTCCTCGCTCTCTCTTCACACGCCCGTCGTTTCCCTAAGAACTCAGGAATATGTCCTGCATACACCTGACCTCTGAAAATACACCACTGCTTTTTCCATCATGAGATCTCTACAGGTGCTGGGGGAGAAGAGGAGATGTTATGTCTGTGACTGGAATGCAGAATTGAAATCTAAGCAATATTTCTGTTCAGTCATGTTCTGTTGAGCAAAAAGAAATGTTTACAGCATAGAGCTAATAGATGCCGAACCACTTTATGAGATTTATTGGATTTTAATTGATGCCGAAAATGCGTGCGTCCTCAGATACAATGACGGATTCCACCGGTTGTCTTGTCCTGGATGGCTCTAGAAGGTTGGCACACAATAAACCACACGTTTTCCCGCTTACGATGACGGTATCACAAGTGATCCTGTTTCTCAAGAACCCGAAAAAAATCCGAAATTCCGATCCCAATAAAGTATTGGGCTATCATTGCTTTTCCGCCTTGCAAGTCAAGATCGACACGTGAGACAGTTGATCGAGGCATGAGATCAACTACTTTCCCTGACACTACAGGATGTTGAGTCTTAAATACCGAACCCTGGGACACCTCAACTGGCCTGCGAGTAGATCATCATTGTTAAGATTAGATTTTACACTCTCCACACTACAGGGTAATCCGAGAACATAATCATTTAAGACCAGCCTGAAACGTGCGAGTGTTGAGGAGGGAAAATGAGCCTGATTATCCTGAAATGTGGCCCAGGCATTAAGATTAACAGGCATGTCGGGCAGATGTTGGATGTTGTAATGAAAAATTAGCGCTCTGATCCATCTTTTCACCTAACCTAGTCCATCACTCTAGCTCTCAGTCGGTCCGAGCGACACGTCCAAAACACGTCATGTTATGACGTGAACATTTCCCCAATACGTGATGTATATCCCGGGATATAGGTCTGCTAATAAACTGCAAGTAAATTAGTAGTGCTGTTACTGGAATATCTCCAGAAACAATCCTGTTGCAGTTTAGATTAGCTTCTTCCAGTCAGTTTTGTAGTTAGCTACAAAAATCCAACCATAAAGATGTTAGAAAAAGGTGTCACGATGCACAAAGTATCTCAGAAAAGTACAGTGTGATGTAACTGATCACAATATTGATATTATACCATCACATTTCCCAGTCCTAGCTCTCAGCACACACTTCTGATCTATGCAAATACTATCGATCGTGTGAATTCCGAGAAATTGACTCCCATATTCTTGAGCCAGGTCATTATTATACGTGTTGTATTTAGCTTTTCTCATGTTCTGGCTTGCAAAAGCAAAAAAATGGACATGGATTAGCATGATCACCAGGGCAAAAAGCCAAAAAAAAAAAAAAATGCTGTGGGTTTATGAATATTTACGATGCATATGGTTACATGTTTTTGGCTGCAGCTGGTGTGTGTTTTTATACGTACAGCAAACATGCTCATACGTTAGGAAGCGTGTGTGTGCACATGTTTGTGAGAGTGATGTAGAAATGCGCAGGAAGAGAAGTATTTTGGTGATTCACATTGTTTTCATGTCTCAACAGAACTTCTTTTAATATCACTAATTTCTCACAGCGCTTGCGTGTTGTGCGTTGTGGTGATGATCGTTCGTCATTCCACATCGCTCTTGTCGCCGCGCAATCAACACCGATCTTCTCCTCGCAGTCCTACGCCAGGATATCCTCACAAAGAGCGGCAGAAGTAAATCTCTTAATTGTGATATTAATGTGATTGTTTGTTGCAGCCTCCAAGCCTGCGGAGCATGCGTCACGACTGAAAGCGAGCAGCAGCCATTTCCTATGTACCAGCACAAGAGCAAAGTCGAGCGTATGATTAATTTTTCAATTTCTCTCTGCGGATATCTAATAATTGCTCTCATAGATAGCCACAGGCCCCTATTAAACATTAAAATATATAAAAAAGAAAGTTGGAATCAGAAAGATGGTATTTTTGATTGAATAATGTAAAATATCTGTAGGGCAACTGGGAAAAAAAATGGCAAAGCTAGTCAAGGTTTGTTCTTCAAATCTATCATGCGACCATTAGCGCATAAGAATAAGCAGATCCCCGTCTGCGGAAGCAATGCCACATTTATTTTCTTTCCACAGATAATGCAAATAATCAGCCTGTTACAACTTACATGTATGCCTGTCATTTATTTTATTGATTATTTATTTATTTATAAGGCTTGTTTGAAAGCAGAAGGAAGAAGAGTTGGTGTATTAAGCAGAAATGTCTGCTTAATTGGTTTGTAATAATGCATATGCTAGAGCAGTATATTTGCCTGCCCCGTGGTTGTGTGTGCTCATTAGCTCTTTCTGTTTTTATGATCCTGTTTATTGGGTTTTACGACACGTGCTAGGATTTTGATTTTATAAATTAGGACGTAGGAACTAAGACTCATTTGTGTTGTGTATTCCTCCATCTACATATACAGAGTCGACACACCTTATTAGTACAGTGTATTAGAACAGTGTACAATAAACAGGCTTTAATGTCAATACAAGGACAAAAATGGCCTTCAAAAAGGGTGTACAGGGAGTACAATGAGGCTCAGGCCAAGTCTCTCTCTCTCTCTCACACACACTCACACTCTGCTGTCTTTGCTCACTTTGCTCTCTTCCCTCTAATATGATCTTCATCTCGGATTGCAGCAGTACAGGGGAATCGGAGCTTGTTGATCCAATTTGGCTCAGGTAACTCCGGGCGATGGCTGAGCTGGAGCATGCGAGCCGTGCCTGGAATGGCGAGGCTGTGCGGTCACAGGCACGCAGGGATTGATTGATTCCGCCTGTTAAAGAACAAGATAAAGCACATCAGTAAACAGCACCAAGCGTGACTCGCTCTGATCAGTCACCAAGCGCCACCCCGGGACCGTGGCACACAGCGGGGCATGATCCCACTTTAGGGGGAGTGCGCGGAACAGGGAAATGAAGTGTGTGCATGTGTATAATGAGAAGATAGTGCTGACTCATATAGCACTAGTTCCTATCTTTACTACAGCTGGACATACATGAGGCAAAAAAGGTATGTTTCAACGCAAAATATGATGATAGTTTTGTCACGGTTACTCAGAAGGTTTATTGTGGCACTTCAGTACTTCATCGTAAGCTCTCTAGCACCGTGGGAGAGAGACTGTATCACACATTGAGGGTGTCTCAATCAGCTCGCTAGTTCAGTAGTCAGGATCCAGGGAGTCTCAATCGCAAAACTCTTTCATGTGCTTCTTAAAAAATCTTTAGCATCCATACCGGAAATGATGTCATATTTTCTGAAGCCTCTCAGCTTGAACAAAATTGTCAAACAAACTGTTAGAATGTAAGCAGCTGGTTATCACTGTTGAAGCTCTCATCAATTACTTATATTAGCGCTTTGAAACTTTATTCAACATTCTCCATATGGTTCGTTTAAGCTGAAAGACTTTTAAAAAATCCACTAGCTAGAAATGTAATAGAACAAACAAAGTATTTACTATAATACTGTTATAAAACATCATAAAAAAATAATCTTAGAAGGATATCAGTCCTGCCTGTTGTTAAGTGGCAATGGTGAATTTTCACAGAGCGAGTTTTTAGTCATGTCGCCAGAAATCGAGTCGTCAGTCCCAGTGTGTAGTGAGCCAGGGCCTGAACTCATGTACACAATACACCGATTCACGAACTAGGGACCTGATTGGGATGCACCCATAGTGTATAATATGACCAGGTAGAGTTGGATAAGGTTTTAGACATTGCTAGATGAAAACAGCCACCTATTTATTTGACCATCACTGTATATGATATTTATTCTTTATGCATACATTTTTCTTAATGCACAGTAGTGATTTCACAATTTGCTAGATGGAAAACCCACTCCCGAATAAGCAGCTGAATCAAAGGTTTAGAGAAATCAGCTTAAATTTCTATGCATTTGACCCAATCACCTGTGAGCACGCTATACACTGTAGGAAGCACGCTGTGATAACAGCTAGTCGTGTGGCTTTGCAGTTCTAATGGAGGAATACCTGCTTCTCTCGTCATGGTCCTGGTTCACAGAGACATGCCGGAATTGAGAACGAAGCCATAAAGGGGATTAGTATGCGAGTCTTAAAACCAAGCTTGTGGATAAAATAGAAAAGCTGGTGGAAAACCAGTTGTACTATTTACTACCCCTCTTTTTTTTTCTTGTATGGTCTGCATAAAAATGTTAACAGCGTAGGCTCGGTATTCTCCATCGGCGGAAAAAAATAAACCACAGCCTGCTTTAGACACATCTTTAGACACATTAATATTTTAGGCCAAGCTATTCATCAGTAGAATAACAAAATGAACGAGTGGAGCTGCCCTCATCCCAGTAACATTTCACATCCCGGTAGCACTGCCTGGGTCCTCCACAGCAGGCCTCCAGCTATCCCAAGATCCCCTGCTGCTGTGTCTTTTGACAAACTCCACCTCCACTGTGATGCCAGGTGAGAGTGCCTGTGCTACCTTCAAATGAACAGAGAGAGAGAAACAAATGATAGAGCTACAGAGAAAGGGGAAGAAATGGAAAGCAAGTTTACACACACAGACATCCTTTTTATTTTTATTTTTTTGCCTGTGTCTGTTTTTGGAGTTAGAAACACATACACCCGCTCGACCTCACGCACACACCAGCCCATATTTCAAACAGATGTTAAAGTGGGGGAGCTTCACAAGAGCCCACAATCAAAATAATTATCCTCCTAGCCCACTATTTATAAAGTGTTTATGTGATCCTTAGCATCGGGTCTCACTGAAGTAGCTGTTGTGTGTTAAACACTCTAACTCGCTCGTTAATCTCTAAACACCTCGATGGCTCGTAGTCATTTATCATCAGCGAGGGGAGGAAAACAACCGGCCGCCTGTTTCCATCCGAGCGCAGAATCCGCACGCTCGCTTCCTTACTCGTGTAGCTAAGTGTCCTTTAATGTAATTGAGCCTCTGGAAAACCACGACTGTGGCTGTGGTCACCGTCGGGTTTCTCGCTGAGGTTAGACTCTGGTTGTACAGCGGCAGCACACATGCGCAAGACCTTCTCCGCATGGTTTACGAAGAAGATGGACGAGTAAACAACGACTTCAAATAAATATGCGGATCAGTGCTTCAACAGCACTTTCACAACAAGAGGTGCTTTCAAATGTTTAGGATTTTGAAGAGGTCTTTACAGATGCGCCATCTGTAAGGGGGGGGGGGTTGCATTATATCACATTAGGAAGATAATCAGTTGCTTTTTTGTTATGTCTTAAGTCATAAAACGTAATGTTGCTGCATAACGTGTTTCCTCCAGATTCCAAATATGCAGAACGAAGAAAGCCTGAACATTTCCTTCAACCCCACAAATCACTAAACCTACATGTCTGTCACCTTTTTGTGTAAAGTGCACTTCGAATAGACGGCATGTGTGTTATCTCTTCCACATTCATTTTGAGGAAGCAAAGATGATCGAGTAGATAACCCGCTTTGTTTAGAATCATTACTATTGTGACTGGGTTTCCTTATGCTGCCTTAATCACTAGCGATGATATGCTACAGATGTGTCAGTCAAATGAGATGAAACGTCAGACCCGGGCGCGTTTCACTCCTGACATGACCGTCACTGAAAATGCTTTGGGAATCTACCGTCTGGGCTAGAATGAAATCAGCCCAACCTGCACCTTTATGCCATTCCTTTTACTTTTCTTATTTGCACTTTTCACAGTTATCTAAAATAATCTGCCATTAAATTGACATATTTTCTTATTTAGATGCCCAAAATGAAACTTCACATATTGATGTACATTTTAGCTGTGAGAGACCGGACCAGCCAGTGAATAAAGAGGTAGCCTTCAGTGCTAAATGAAAATAATTTACTGTCGAACAGTACGCAGTAAGAAATGTAATTACTGTGTGTCCATAGTGTTAATGTGCACACTCGCTATGGATGGAGATATTTCATTTAGGCCATCTCTCTCTCTCTCTCTCGCTTTCTCTCTCGCTCTGTTTGTTCCACTGGGATAGAGGGACAGCGCTGCGGTCCCAAATGAACGGAGCAGTAAATGAGGAAAAGAAAAATAGGTAATTATGTTAATCTGGCAAATGAATGAGACGCTGACCTCTCCTATTAATTGATTTTATGGCGCCGAATCATATTTATCTCTCCTTTGATATATTTTTCCATTAACATTTCTGATGTAATTAATTGGTTTTATTTTTAAAGGAAATTACCCCTAGATGCTGTCGAGCGTTATTAAAAAAGGAGAATGTCACATTTCTGCTGTGTTAACTAGACAGAGATTGGCTCTCTGTCTGCGCTTTAGTTGCGCCACGCTTGCCCGCACAAAAACGTCCTTAAAGCTTATATGGCCTCTATTCTTTTAACCTTAATCACTGCGTCATCTTCACACAGACAGTCCTCATTGTGTGTGTGTGTGTGTGCACACAAACGCCCTTTCCTGTTTCTCATTTTTACCCTTAATCAGCAAAAAAATAAAACCCGTCGGCTGCGTTGCTTCATTTTAAAACGGGTGATTATTGGTAATAAATACTTTTTTTTTAACACACACTTATTACCGAGGCCGTTTTCTTGGCCAGTTAATGAGAGTAATTTGATTTGCTTGAGAGATTACGGTTCCCCTAGAATTAATGCGGCAACGGCCCTGGCCGGATTTAAAGAGATCTCTCCGATTCTTTCACAGGTCGTATGCTCCTGGATGCTCCTCTCTCTCTCTCTCTCTCTCTCTCTCTCACCCAGCAGCTAATGGAGGTGAACAGCAGTCTGTCATTTTGCCTTCTCTCCGCTCCATAGCTGCTGTGCCCTTGCTTTCTGCTGCGCTTGTTGTTCGGAGCAAATGCTATTTCCGGCTGCCTCCTCACTTTATGTTTGTCTCATTCACTGTGGCTCTTTTTCTGGTCTAGAGAGAAGGGCAATGAGAGGGTAAATGGCGTGTGAGTGCGAGAGGAAGAAGGAGGAGAGAGTTTGCAAAGAAGAACGCGCCGCTGAACTGTAATGCTGTTACATGCGGTACCTGCATAATGTAATCATATATGACACGCGGCATTAAAGTTAACACGTGGAAGAAGAAAAAAAAAAAGTCGCTTCACACGTGCTAACAACACCAAGCTCCTCGTAATGGACGCATTCATCACGAAGCACAGGAAAATTCTAACTACCATAATTTCCCACACCACGCGACAGTGTTTAATATTTTCATCCCACGTTCCTTTAGGCCTGTAAGCTTTGCCACCTAATTTTTTTGTGTTGACGTTTATTGAGGCTTACAGCTCCAGAGGAGACATCAGCGAGCATCACTGTGCAGATTGGAGGCGTCTGATCCCACCAACAAGCCCTCCTCATTCTGCACACTGATTATGTTGGCAGAGAAACACTTTCCCCTGGACAGAATTGAAAATCCAGAGGGTTTTTGTCCGATAAGGGGATGTTGTTTATACCAGGTGGTGCTACCCAGAACAATATTTGTTTCTTTTTGTACCTTTTTAGATTTTTTTTTTTTTTCTGCCAGCGAAAGGAAAGGGAAACTTCTGTCTATCGTCTAGCTAGATACTAGTCTGGTTGAAGACAAAAGCAATCTTCTCTCTCTCTCTCTCTCTCTCTCTCTCTCTCTCTCTCTCTCTCTCTCTGAATGTGTGTGTGTGTGTACAGGATCACATTACTCAGGTTGGAATGACTTGAGCAGAAGTTGTTATTCCCATGGAGCAGCCTCTCTCCCTGCAACTCAATCCTAAACCGTAGCCAATCGCTCCAGCCGCGGCATATCGAGATATTCTCTATATTCTCTCACAACTAACATCTAATGTCATAGAGAACCCAGCCGAATGACTGTTCATCTTCCAAACACAACACACACACACTCACACAAACACACACACAATGTGTTTGAGCAAGGTGGATGATGAATGCGAGTGGATTGGTCCATGAAACATACTTTGAAGATTACGTAGAAGATGAATTGGATTGGATACGTGTGTGTGTGTGTTTCTGTGTAACAGGTGGTGTTTTGAGAAGAACGATCGTCATCATTGCTTTTTAGTCAACTTCAGATCACAGACCGTGCTCAACTTGGCAAGTAAGACATGTTGGTGCTCTGAGCTGAGAGAAATGTTTAGTCCTCTTTCTTTTGTTAGTTAAAAGGTGCAGGAGAAGCGGGTTTTGTCACCGGGTTATCAGGCTTTGTATTCATAGTTAGCAGAGAAAGAAAATAAATCCCACTCTATCCTGACATTGGCAAAATAGAAGGAAACACAAATAAAAATTTGGCGTACCTGATTAAACTAAGCACAGGCATGTAAGTAACACATGCATCTGGATCACACCACCTGCTGAACTACATCTGATTTTTAGCAATCTAACTAATGTCTGTTTTTTTTTCCCCCCAAGTCGGATAAATTAGCATTGTGCAGATGACCGATTTTTCTGAATCAGGAACACACGAGTATGTGGAAACCCTGACAAAATAAATTGCACATATTAGCCTTCACAACATGCAGTCACGTAATACAACCTACTGATGCTAGCCAGACTCGAATATTATTTTTCACATGCAACACGAGGACGACTTCTCCAGCTCAGAGCAGAAACACGCTCCAGCGACTTGTTGACTTTCAGCCGATGGCGCAACCACGAAGGGCTACATCAAAGACTTTATCAGGAGAGGATAAGGACTATATCACAGTTGTCCAGGAGTTTCTGTATTTGTTTGCTTCAGTCTGTATCACTGTGTTTAACTAGCTTAATACAATATTACATTACCACTCTTTAACCCAGTAACATGGGACTGGGAGTTTTTACTTGCCCAGTAAGCTAGCAAATGAGTTTATCATTTCTTCATGCCATATGTGGTAGACGTTGCTTGTGCTTCATTGTTACTACACTAAGCATTGCTCCAAAGAAAGAATGTACCGTGTTTACAAAAGCTTCCCACAACTTGGCACTTTGTGAGTATTGACTAAGGGCCGAGACATGACTGCATGCTGGGGAAAAAAAAAGGTTTACACCTAATGATCCTTTCGCATTACTCGATCCTTCGTTTTTGTTCTCACCAAAAAAAAAATCTGATGCAACTCTTCAAACAAAAATGCAATACCATAAAAGAGACCGTTTTTTTTTCCCCTTCTTTCTATCCTGAGCTTCATCTGAATGCTCAGTTCAGTTGGCAGACCTGCGCCGTTTAAGCTAGTGTACGGAAATTGGCACTGCACGTAATAGTGAGGATCCTCAGGCAGCATAAGTTCAGAAGGAAAAAGTAAGGGCAGCGAAGTGTGTGTGTGTGTGTGAACACAGAGCATCGGGTGTAAGCATTGATCATCCACTCGCATTGTTCCCCGCTTCATCTCTTTGTTCTTCCTTTAACACCATTTGCCCCGTTCTCTCTTTTCTGTCATTCTTTCCACACCTTCCCCTGCTGTTCCTCTAACCGTGTTTGCCTTCGTATGTCGGCTTCTCCATAAATAGCTATCACTGTACAAACTCATTACGCTAGTTACAGAGCGTTCCACAGTAGACGTGCAGAGTGTCACCGATATGAAAACACGATCACTCCGACAAGAAAAAGCCCATTGCTGACAGTAAGGCTCGCCACGTGCCGGCCTCCTCTTTATCCTCCTTTATATTCTTTTCTTTCTTTTTTTTTCCTCCCTTCCCTGCAGCTAATGCATCCTTTCTTATGAGTCATTTACTTCTTTAATTACAGTCAGCAGCAGATGCACAATGGAGTATTAATGCGAATGGATTTTACGGACGATTCATCAGGCCGCGCCTCTGAAAGTCGAGAGGCGTAATTGACGTGGAAGAGCGGGCCGGGGTGAGCGAGGCAATATGCCACTGACAGTACGCTGTGAGGGTGTTTATGCCTTAACAGCCCAGTAAAGGATTAATAAACGTCATCCCAATTCAATAACGCCTCCGGCAGACAAGACGTAGGTGCACGAGGAAAACAGCTCGGCTCATTTATTAGAAAGCTAGAGTAAGTTAGAGGATGCGCCGGCATGTGTGTGTGCGTGTCTGCTGGTAAATACTGCGACTTGCCTTGAGAGCAAGTTTGTGGACGAGTGTATTTAAGTGTATATTTGTGTGTGTGTGTGTGTGTGTCCAGCCGTGTGAAAAGAAACTCTTTTCTTTTTTTTTTCTTTTTTTTTTTAAGCCATCTGTTGTCAAGCAGCGCCCTGGAATCTAACCAGTGGTGCTGCATAGCTAAGCTGACCTCTGACCTCCAGGGGTCATGTATCTGTACCAGGCACAGAGCAGCACCCTGTTTACTCCTCCTTTACTCTCTGCACATTATTAACCTACCCACTATCAGCAACTTCACTCCACAGCCTGCAGCGTCACATACACAAACACACTCACTCAGCCTTCCACACCATCTCTCTCTCTCTCTCTCTCTCGCTCTCTTTCTCTCTCTCTCTTACTCTCTCTCTCTCCCTCCCTCTTTTGCTCTCTCTCTTGCTCGCTCGCTCGCTCTCTCTCTCGCGCGCCATCATTATCATGTTGAATCTCTCCCTCTTTTTTTTCCCCCTCCTAGGGAAAACCATTTGTCAGGTCTGAATATCGCCTGCTATTTAGGGAAATGTCTGTTTTTAACCGAAGTCAGCTCACAGCTTATGTAATTGCGCGCTGAACTTTATATTGTTTAAACGTAGCAATTTGAAATGTTTGGTGTTGTCATAAATATTAATAGATCAGTTGAAAAGTGCAGCTTAGAGAAGGTGGTGTAATGGTCTGGAGTGGGTATAAACCATTGATTTATGTATTCTACATGAATTAGTTTGGAAGTCTAAACAGTGGATGGAGAGCGGTTTTCTGTGAGCCCGGTAATTCGCCGGGTTTCGGCACGAGCGTCTGTTTTCCATGTGAAGAGGGCTTTTTAGAAACAGCATTAATTATATACTTAGAGAAAAATCTGAACCGGCCCTGTTTTGCATTGCAGATAACAGTTCAATGTGAAAATGAGCAGAACGTGGGGTGGGGTGGGGGGTTTTGGGTTCAATTAATACAAATAGCTGTGATCCTCACTGCTAAGCCACTCACGGCACAAAAAGAATCTCTGACTTGTACACGTTTCAATTAAAACGGCTCTCATTGTAAGCAGCTTCCATTACTGTATAAGTGCTGCTATATGTACACGCTTAAGTCCTATCTCAGTACTGCATCATGCTAGTGCTTTATTACAACGAGGTGCTGCTAGATCTCGATCTGTTAGTTAGAATCAGGATTAGAGCGAACAAGAGCTCCATAGAGTTGTTTATACACTCCGTCTAGTGAGCAAAAACAGTGGGTAGGATCACATTTGGAATTTGCTTTCTTTTCAACCCAGGAAATGTGATGAGAAGTGATTACTGTAGGTATAGAAATGAGAACAAAGTAAGAAAGCCGGCATTCCGGGGCTGTGCTGTTATGGGAAAATAACGAATCCTGTGGCGTGATGCATTACCACCCCAAAGTTTTCCAATAATCACACATCCCACCGTGTTCTTTCATAACTACTTTTTGTGCCTTAATCAGTGACGCGTCATGAATTTTAATCATGTATGATTGCATGGTTGCGACACGTGCTCAATACAGAGTATCAATACATCAATTATTCTGCATTTTCCTTTGTTAAGTAACAATAGTTTCTGTTAATACATATATTTTTAGCCTCAAAGGTATCCTGTGTACAAGTCATTACCATGGAAACCTTACGTATGTATTTTGTATCTGAAAGCCATAGTGATATACATTATTTACCATAAGCTTATAAAACATGGGCAAGAAAGGTAACTAAATTCTGCACGCATATGTAGTTATAGTGCGGCTCGTGGCCAGTGGAATTAAGAGTGTGGATTAAATTCCCAAGCCATGCATGCAAAGGTGATTGATTGACCTCCAATCATCTGAGAAGCTTCATGAGGATTCGGTGAACACTGTTTAATCCACCATTTCACACAATCTGACTCTAACACCGGTATCAAATGCCAGGGAATTTCCCGCCATTCAGCAGAGTGAAACACAAGACCAGTCTTCCAGTCCAAGGAAGGTTTTAGAGAAATACAGGACTAGAGAGAGTTGTCATTATTCTCGTATACAGTCACACACCAGCTTGTGAAGTGATAAGCTGAGCAGCAAGTTAGAATGCTCGCTCTCTCTCTCTCTCTTTCTCTCTCTCTCTCTCTCTCTCTCTCTCTTTCTCTCTCTCTCTCTCTCTCTCTGCACACTACCGCTCAAGTTCACTTGCATATTTCAGCTTGATTTCAGCTATGGAGGAAGACTCCATCAAGCCAATCCTTCTTGTGGGAGATGCTCCAGGAAGCATGGGGTGAAATCTCATCAGATTTTCTTGAAACATTGACAGCTAGAATGCCCAGGCTGTAATTTCTTGCAAAAGGTGTTTTTTTGTTTTTTGTTTTTTTTGATGAAGGCAAAGTTTGAAGAAAACATTCATAATTTCCATCAAAGTCATTATTTCTAACTCTGACATGTCACCATGTCCTGTTCTTTAACTATATTTTCTATTTAGACTAATTTTGTGTGTGTTTCCTTGGAAAACAATACATTTTTTTGAGTGATCCCAAACTTTTGAGCGGTAGTGTACATATATCTATAAACCGATCAGGCATAACATTATGAGCACTGAGAGGTGAAATGAATAACACTGATGATCTCCTCATCATGGCACCTGTTAGTGGGTGGGATATATTAGGCAGCAAGTGAACATTTTGTCCTCGAAGTTGATGTGTTAGAAGCAGGAAAAATGGACAAGTGTAAATATTTGAGTGAGTTTGATGAAGGGCCAAATTGTGATGGCTAAACGACTGGATCAGAGCATCTCCAAAACTGCAGCTCTTGTGGAGTGTTCCTGGTCTGCAGTGGTCAGTATCTATCAAAATTGTGTCCAAGGAAGGAACAGTGGTGAACCAGCGACAGGGTCATGGGTGGCCAAGGCTTATTGATGCACGTGGGGAGTGAAGGCTGGCCCATGTGATCCGATCCAACAGACGAGCTACTGTTGCTCAAATTGCTCAAAGTTAAAGCTGGTTCTGATAGAAAGGTGAAAGAATACACAGTGCATGATGGCTGTTTTAGCAGGAAAAGGGGAACCAACACAATACTTGGCAGGTGGTCATAATGTTATGCCTGATCGGTGTGTGTGTGTATATATATATATATATATATATATATGTAGTGTGTGTATAAAAAATCCAAATTCACCACTATACTATTCACTGTATTTTCTCTGCACAGGCTTTCAGAACCTTATACATGTTTTGCCACTGTGTAAACAGTTTGTGTGTTCCAACATGGCCACAGGGATCCGGTTTCACGTGTGTTGCACATCTCCCTGTAATTAGGCCCTCAATTAGTTTGGATCCGTTTCACGTTCAAGGTCTTTGCTGCTGCTGAGAGGAGTGCACAGTGAATAGAAGCCAAGATAAAGACGCTTTGGTCTAACACACTAACACTTTTGTCTTTCCACCAGTTTCACCTTGCTCATTAAGCCCTGAAATCTATAATCTGCAGCCGGAATCTCTGCTGCCGTTGCGCAGCGCCTCGGCATTTTGATCTTTTCTGTTCCGAGCGTCCATCGTCCAGGGGTATTTTATTTGATGTTTATTTAGCTTAGTCATCCTAACCCAGGCTGTTCACCATGACTGCGGTTTTGCCCTGTACTGTCAGAGAGGGCCGGTACAGGAGAGGGGAGAAAGCTAAGCGACTGCTCCCCCGCTGCTCTCTCACCGGATTTGCGGAGTTGATGGAGCAAGGCTTAAACAGCAGGGAAGCCTAAAACCTGTAAATAATCCACACGGTGCATGTAAAGACATCCAGCACTCAGTTCTCTCGCAGCGTTATCACTGGGAACCTGCCCTTGGACGCAAGTTGCTAAAGCTCCTGCGTTGATTCTTCTCACTAATACGATGTGAAAAGCCAACACTGATAAAGCCAAAGCCACGTGCATTAAGGCAAAGCCGTTAACACAGAAGAGGAAACAGACTGAGGAATGGGAGCCGCATATTTGAGATGAAATATAAATGAGAGATTGTGAATGACAAGAATAGCAAATTGTGTTGTCTTTGTTAGTGACAAGACTAGGCTTTGTCAGGTCCTCAAGGCTGTTTATATAATCAGCAGTACCTGGAGGGATCAGTTTGTGTGTGTGTGTGTGTGTGTGGTATCAAAGGACCCAAACCAGGAAATTTAATGAAGGATTCTCAAGACACACGTTGCCTTCCTCTGTCCAATTTGAATGAATTGTGTTGCTGCAGCGTATCATTTTGCACCTCAAAAAATGATCTGACTTTAATAAAGCATTTTCCTGCATTTGAGAATCCTGTAACGTCTTCAGTACGTATTTGCTCGACGAGAGCCGGTTGTTTCCCGTAGCAAGACGCACTTGCTCTCAGCATGTAAAAGCGGGTCATCTGTTACTGCTACCGACCCTCGAGCCGCTTTTGTGTCTGATCAGTTCCTCCTAGTACGTCTCTCTCCAGACAGCACACACTTCTCCTCACTTTAAACATGCCTTCAGACGCTCCAGCCAGTCATCACTTGGCAGTTTGTCATGCGAACACTTGGAACTGCTCTTAGCCTAGCGCGTCTATCAAACCCACTGCTACCTTTGAATGCTGGATCAAAAGAGCATGAATGCTAGGAAGAATGCGTGTGTGTGTGTGTGTTGGATTACATTAAGGCTCCTTTAGTGCTACATTAGCACTCTGCTAGTCAACAGGAGCGCAGGACACTAGTAAATCATTGCTCTGCCCGCAGCTCGAATCTCAGAATTCAATGTCTTTCATCATAAATTTAACAAAGCCTTTGGTTCATCTCTTATGATGGCTTTGTACTACTCAGTTTTGCTGATACAGACAGAAATCTAATATCGTAAAAGAATTATTCGCCAATGAGTTTAGATAAGCCACTTAGATAAGCCATTTAGTGCCACTGAGAAGACTACCTTCCTTATGTCTTAGAAAAGTTTTTATCCAAGTCTACGATGCTCATGTGAAAGCCATCAGGGCAGCCTGGGATAAAGTGAAACGCATGCAATAGCTACATACACCGACCAGCCATAACATTATGAGCAGTGACAGGTGAAGTGAATTACACTGCTTATCTCCTCATCATGGCACCTGTTAGTGGGTGGGATATATTAGACAGCAAGTGAACATTTTGTCTTCAAAGTTGATGTGTTAGAAGCAGGAAAAATGGGCAAGCGTAAAGATTTGAGCGAATTTGACTAGGGCCAAATTGTGATGGCTAGACGACTGGATCAGAGCATCTCCAAAACATGGGTAGCCAAAGCTCACTGATGCACCTGGGGAGCGAAGGCTGGCCCGTGTGATTCGATCAAACAGACGAGCTACTGTTGCTCAAATTGCTGAAGAAGTTAATGCTGGTTCTGATAGAAAGGTGTCAGAATACACAGTGCACGTTCTGGCAGAAAAAAGAGGGACCAACACAATATTAGGCAGGTGGTCATAATGTTATGCCTGGTCAGTGTATACAGTAGTGGTAATGAAGAAATATAAACAAAACATGCTAATGTCTGCGACACACTGATCCACAATGTAAGCAGGTCTGTCGCTCGCGGATCTTTGTCTAAAATTATAGCACACATTGTAAAAGCAGCCTAATGTAAGATCACATGAAGATGTGTTTTCTTTTGCTGTTTTCTGTGTTTGTGTACTGTAGTGGGTTGGAGAAAAAAAATTCTTTAGTAGGCAGAGATGCAATTCTTGTGGTTAGAGGAGTCTCTTGTTGGTTAACAGCATGCAATCAGGCCAGCTCTGAGCGATCAGGGTACTTTGCTGACAGTCTTTGTGACGTAATTAAAAAAAAAAAAACAAGTCATTCAAAGTACCTTGTGTTCTAATCTTCAAGTGCCTCGAGCCCATATTGCATCCTGTTGACTCGAATATCCTTGTTCTTCTCCTCTCACCTCTAGCAAAGTGTACAAATCACACACACACAGCATTTACATGTCATAAAAGTTTCTGTGTAAAGAAAGAAAAAGAAAAAAATTACAGCTCACTTCCCAGAAGTGACTAAGAAGTGGATGTGCTTGTGTGGTAATTTGTCATCTATGTATCAAGTACGCTGTGTTCCAGCTTGCAAGAGGCTGAGCTTTCTGGACACAGATTAACTACGTCTTGGACTGAATTACACAGCCAATCAGGATTGGGTTTTTTGGGGGTTTTTTTGGGTGCAAGACTTGACTTGATGTACATTTCGTAACTTCTTATTATCTTATGAACCTATAAGATGATAGAAATAAAAAGAAGAATTGTCCCATTTCCCTGAAAGGAAAGAATATATATATATATATATATATATATACATATATATATACATATATATATATATGTGAATCATGATTTTTTAAATTATTATTATTTATAATTTTTTTTAGTTTTTTGACATGTGTAATCCTCTACCTGTCGTGTGACGTCCTCTGAAGCTCCTAGGTATCTTAAGTAGAGCATCAGATCATCAAGTTCTGTCATATTCATCGAATGCTCTCACTCCTGCTAATATCGAGAGTTTCAACCCATTTACTGCTGTGGGGGAGTTTAGTGCTGTACTGCTTCCTCAGAACTGATTACTGTGTGTGTGTGTGTGTGTGTGTGTGTGTGTGTGTGGAGGGTGGCTGAGTGAGCTGTTCATGGTTTGAGTTGTGAACATGACCTAAGGGATTGTCCCCTTCAAAAACCCTTCCCTGATATAGCTTGTGGCAATAACTAGAATGGAAACACGCTCTCGATGTTTTTGATCGGTTGTTTGAAATGGCTTGAGCGCCTTATTTCCGTGTTGTTACTGTAGAGTGAGTCACAGGTGAATGTTCCAGTGCAGTGAGGCCTAGATGTAATATCACACAGTGTTGTGTATGCAAACATGCTTATGAGTGTGTATCATCTAGTTATTGTTTTTGAGTGTGAGTGTGTGTGTGTGTGTGTGTGTGTGTCCAGACAGTCAGAGTGAGCCAGCAGTGTAGTGGCCTCTCTGTTGCCTGTGGTCATATTCCTGCCTTATCATGTCATCACACACACACACACGCACACACATGCACACCAGAGAGACTCAGCCCAGTACCTAAACTTCTGCCCTCATCTGTATTGAGCTTCTACAGACTCAGATTGAACAGCAGCTCTTAGACATTTGTACAGTCTAGAAAATTTCTAATTGTCTAGAAAAATTATTTAACACTGAAAGGGAGGCCCAAATCTCTGTGGCGATTTTAGAGATTCACTACCAAATTGTAGCTGGTAAGTATATAATGGCTGTAAAATACCGAGAGTATTTCCACTACATCAGAAAAGCATGCTGTGCCAATTTATGCCGCTCAGTATTCTCTTTATGCCTGCCACTTTATTAGGAACACCATGCGAACACTGGCCAGGACTCGCTTCCTCTTTGATCACAGAACAGCCTCAGTTCTTCATGACATGGACTCGACAAGGTGTTGGAAACATTCCTTTGTGATTCCGGGTCCATTTTGACATGATTGCCTCACGCAATTGCTGCACATTCATGCTGAGAAAATTCTCGTTCTGACACATCCTGAAAGTTGCTCTGTTGAATTCAGAACTGCCGATGGAGAAGGTCTCTGAAGAACTCTGTGTCATGTTCATGAAACCAGTTTGAGATGACTTTTTCTTTGTGACTTTTTTTTCTTTGTAGCCTTCCTGATCAGTCTGAATATTCTAGGCTCCTGGACTGGATGTTTTCATTCTATTCTCTTCTAATAGTGTAACATCATAAACTCTTGCTCTGTTGTACGTGAAAATCAAAGATCAACAGATTTTCTGAAAAACTTGAACCAGCCTACCTGGCACCAACAACCATGGCACAGTCAGTTACCTCTTTTTTTTCTTCCCATTCTGGTGTATAAAGTGGTCAGTAAGTGTTTACCTTCATGCTGGCCAAGCTTCTCACTCTTTTACTTCCTTTTCCCTTTCTTCCTTCCCTCGTTAAACATCTATAACCTAAACTCAGATGTTTTATTTGTCGCTGTTTTTCCACTGTTTATAATTCAGGCAGCATCTAAGAGAAGATCTACCATTTAGCTGCAGGTTTTATGATTTTTGGCTCTTTGCTGTGGCGATACTGGAAACACCTGAAAACTACCCGTTTCTGCTTTTTTTCCATTAAACCAGTGGTCAGAGCGAAAGCAAATAAAATTCATCTGGTGGAAAAGCCAGCTCACTGAAGGGGGAAAAGGACGCAAGATGTGACATTTCTGTTGGTAGTGGTTACGTTATTTAGGTGAACTTTGCCAGTAGACAACAAAAAAGTCAGAACCATGGCTCTGTAAAAATAAATAAATAAATAAAGTCTATTATTAAGCATCAGTTTCATCAGACTTTTGCCTGACTCCTTAAAATAAAAATCAAACGTTCAGATGTTCTTGATGTGTGTGACACTCCACATGGTAGTGGTATCATGAAGCATTTTTCTTATAAATGAGGAAACATTTTTTACAGTTTACAGTTATAACACTTTTTTTTTTTTCTCCCCCTGAATGCCCACAACTCATCCTGTTGATGCTTGCTGTTCAGTACAAATTACACATTTCCTAAGCTCCAGTTAGCAGGTGCTGGCACAAGCACCATTTCATGAGATTTACTACAATATCCAGTGTGACCATTACTTTACAAAAGCAGTGAAAATGTGTCTATGTACTGTCTCTGTCTCTCGCTCTCTCTCGCTCTCTCTCTCACACACACACACACACACTTAACACAAACTTAACAAACAGCACACCAGAGAGGCTGAGCAGTGCCGGAGGTGCAGTTTCAGGGCTTTTGGACCATTCCAACGACTATTTGTTTAATCGTGGGAGTCATTTATGTGTGTGTGTGTGTGTGTGTGTGTGTGTGTGTGCACGGATAATGGAAAGAATGAAGCTGGTTATTTACTCAGATGTTTCTCTGGTGTAGGTGTGAATCTACCCCAGACACTGTGGGAACGTGGCGTTCGTTTTTTTTTTTGGTATCAGTAGTGCTTTTTCGCCTCGACCAGAACACCGTTTTGTTTTTTTTTTCTCTCTTCCCAGCATAGCCGCTGCCTTTTGTTTGTACTGGATGGCAAGTTTGATTATTTATCGTTGCCGGGGTGGGAGTTAGGGGTGGAGGGAGTAGCCAGAGCAATAAACATGTGACTCCACTGTATTTTGTTTTCCACTCAGAAGGCCGCATCCTATAACAGATCTCTGGAGCGGCAATAAACCTTTTATTTGTTTTATAAACCGGGGCTAGGAAAAGAAATAAGGAATGAGACGGAAATAAAGATAGAAGTTAAACAACTGCTAATGGACATTCAGATCTCTTGTTTATTAGAAGTGTACGGTTTTAAACGGAGCGTAGTTCCTGCTAGCTGCTCACTATCAATTTTGTTCCCTTTGTGTGTGTGTGTGTGTTCATCTTTCCACAGCTGTTTGCTTTGTCAGCTTGTTACTGTTCTCCATGTGCAACAAAATGAAACTATGTAAATTTGTTAGCAAGCAGTCAGGATGAGGAGCAGAAAGGTCCGTTTGTTTCGCTATCTACTTGAAGCCTTGAACATGCTGTCATTTGGCTTATAGAGATATGGAAGTTGGAAAGCTATAAGGCTATTCTTTTTTTGTTTTTGTTTTTTTTCTTAACCTTATTATTTATTTATTTTTTTCTTAATTTGTTCCAGGCTCTACAGGTTGCAAGACAACTCCTTCTTAAGCAGCAGCAGCAGCAGAGTGGGGCTATCAAGTCTCCCAAAAACAACGAGAAACAGCCTGCACTGCAGGTAAGACACTTTCACTTTTTAATCTACACGCTTATACATGTGTACATGTAACATAGCTCAATGTCCTGTGCTGTTTTTTTTTCTGCCTTTACCTAAAGAACATATCAGACATGTATCAGACGGCACATATGCGGGGGTGAAAAGGGTGCATGTGTACGTGTGTGTTTGTGCGTATCTATGCTCGTGTTTTATTTTTATTTGCGTTCTCCATGTGTTATTTGTAGCACAGCTCGTACCAGTCAGTGCTAGATAAACAGGAAATTAAACTTGGCAGGCCAGTGGCTGTTGACTGCACTTTACTACACAGCTCATGAGCTCATGCTCTGGTACAGATATCACTCGAAATGCAACTATGCCATGATCAACCGCAGCCTGTGACACACTTCTGACAGATTCCTCTTTCAGGATTCTTTACAGCTTTTTTTGGCAAGCCTCGTGTCTCTTTGCATGAGCGTACGTGTGTGTGAAGCAAAATGTGAATGAATGGGTTCTACCTCTAACCTCAAAGATCTGATATCTTGTAACTAGTATGTAACTAGTAGCTCTTGATTTTAGTGTACTGGTCGGGGGTTTTTTTCATGAGTCTCCTGTCCTGCAATAGGACGTGAGGAACTTCTGACACTATACAAAGAAGCCCTGAAAGTCTCTTGTTCCCCCACCGTACAGCACCGTATACCTCCTACCAACAGCAACAGGAAGCGCTACAGAGCAGATGCCGCTCGTCCCCCATCTCAGATCTGGGGCTTCTATTTGTCTAGCCTTTGTCATGCAAAACAAATCCGGCCCTCTTTATTTCCCCATCCGCTATCATTTTTAAACAAGTCCAACTTGTGATGTCTGATTCAATATTTGCACTCATTCCAGGCCTTCTCTTTCGCCTCTGCACGCTCTCTGTCAGATCTTTATCCCTGTTTGAACAAGGAGGGTGTTGTTTGTTTCACAGCAAAAATAGCAAACGACTCCGGGGCATATTTGGTAATTAATACCCAGCGCTCTTGCATATATGCGTCTATAGAGGACTTCTCCATAGGGGTAGGTGTTTTTTAATGAGCGCGTATCTTCAGTGTCTAATCAAAGCTTTGTGGTGATGTGTCTTGGGGAAATAAATGGATAAAATATGGCTAGGTTGACCTTTCCATTGTGCGCGTATTTGTCAGGATGTGGATCAAACCGAAAGCTTCCTCAAGTCTAGCGAGTTGGAGGTCATGAAAAGTAGATTCTGGTGGCCAGGACCTTACACCCACAAGAAGAAGGCACAAAGCCCCATTTAAAATTCAAATTTATTAATGAATACAGAGACCACAGCCAACCTGACACTCAGGCCTCTGGAAAAGACAGCTTGGCTCTGTGTGTGTGTGTGTGTGTGTGCATATGCATATCTGTGTGTATGTGTGTTTATAGTACCCTTTATCCAAAGATGCATCTCTTCTACACGGTGTAGGTCAGTTGCTAAGCAGCCGGTAAACAATCTGTTATAAGCATTTATTAAAAAAAAAAAAAAAAAACCAAAACAGAAAAAAACCGGGATCGCATTTTTCTCCTCATGCCACTCAGAAGCGCAAATGAATGCGCGTCTCTCTTCTGTCTTAGCCTCCGCTTTAATTGGGTTTGTTGTTCTGCTCATACCATCGCTTCAGCATGTTGCCCACATCCGTGCACATCGCATTGTTTATAGAGTCTCCTGGTAATACACCAGCCGCTTAATTAAGACCTTAACGTGAAGCTGTTTAATAAAACAGTGGAACATAATTATCCATATAATGAGTGGTTTCTGAGGGGAAAAACCCCCGCTTGTTGAACCATGGAAAATAAAGACCTAGTTCTTGATCCAGTTCACAAGGTTTTTTTTTTCTTCTAAGCATACCTGACACAGGTAACGCCGGCTATAGAATAAATAAACTCGTCAAATGCCTTTACAACTGAAAAACCTCCTCAATGTGAGAGAATTATATGACAAATATAGAGCATTCATTTCTTACTAATTACTAATGATTGCTCATTTAAAATTGTGCAAAATCATCTGACTCTCTTGGCAGATGATTCATTTCTTTCTAGAAATGTAACCGTTTATTTCAAGAAATGAGCAAAATCCTTTGAAACATTGGAATTGTTTTCAATGGTGTTTGAATTGGCTGTACTCAAGATAGCTTTACTTGTTAAGAAGCGTTTAAGAACCGCAAAAGGATGTTTTGGACATGGGTGTGTGTGTGTGCCAAAGACAGCAAAGTTCTACTGTGTCAGAAAATCAGCACTTGATTGCATTACCCATCAGCCCCTTGCATGTCACATGACCTTACACGTTACACGTCACACTACCATGTGTTAAGTTTTGGTTTCTGTGTTTACCCTGGTCATGCTTCTGTTGATGTCCGGTGTTGTTGGTTTCTGTGTTTACCCTAGTCAAGCTTCTGTTGATGTCCGGTGTTGTTTGTTGTTGCGTCTTCAGTAGCCTTGCTCATAATCTGTATGATCTTCACAGTGTGATGAAAGTTTTCGGTCGCGTTCGGGTATGATGCTACATACGATGATGCAGCTTGCTCTTAGTCACATCACTGTCATCTCCACACTACCAGCATACACCGTTGCCTACAAACATGGCTGCCCTGGGTTACCCTCACCACAACACACACACACACACACATACACACGCTTCCCCGATCTCAGTCAGCAAGCTGCATGCACTCGCAAACTGTTTATAAAGCCTTTTTTAGCTGAATCATTCAGGGGTTTTTGCTCAGTTTCACATCAATTAATAATCACGATACCAGTTTACATTCTTATTACCTCAAGCTTGCTTTGAAGTCTGGCCAGTCCAGTGACCAGTAATAACCTAACAACAGTATGATACTCTGCTTTTACAGGGAAATTCCCTAATACTTTGTCGCCACGGTATCTGATCAATGGCTATAATGGTTAGTGCTGGACAATACAACATGTCACTATGTGCATCAGAATTCGCTGTAAAAAAAAAAAATGAATGACTATTTAATGTCTACACAAATGTATAATAATAAGCAAATTCGGAGGAACATTAAAGAAAAACGCTTTATCAGTTCATGTAAAAAAAAGATATTACGAGCTCTCAAAGCAGCGTGTTGTGACATCATTGCTCGTCATATCTCCCAGGCATTACATCACCGATTGTAAACTCATCAGAATTCACAGAACTGGATCTAATAGTCGAAATGCTTACAGTTAGAAAGTGAGAAGTGGATCTTGGTTCCTGACTTGTGTAGAAAAAAAAAAAGTTTCCTCAAGTCTTAGCTACTAGTCACTTTTTTTCACGTGCCCTCATTTACCCGACAATGCTAAACACTCGCCTTTCACGCTGACAGACAGAAGCTGGGGATTGACGTGTACAAGACTAATCAAAAATGATAACATGAGCAGAAAAAATGACACAAGTAATTAAAAGGAATCCATGCCACGTTCCTGCCACACCTATAGCAGAGAGAGAGAGAGAGAGAGAGAGAGAGAGAGAGAGACAGACAGAACGAGTGCAACTCCCTCTTTGCTAATTACGGTTATCACCGAAATGCTAGGGTTTGAGTCATTAGTTCCATGTGCATTTAATTAGAGGCAGTCTGAAATTGGATTTAACTTATTACTTTTTCATGGATCACTCTCTTGTCATCACTTCAAATTGGATTGCAGCCCCAGGTAACTAATTATACCCGCCACAGGATCAGGAGTGGAGAAATAGGTAATTAGAAACAACACTTGCAGACCCTCGTTGATAGTCCACCCTCTCGGTGGAACCAGGAGAAAGAAAGAGGGGAAAAAAGAAAGCAGATAGAGAAAGCAGCAGAAGAGATGGCAGGGTTAACCGTGTGGCGCCGCACGGGATGATGGGAAAGCAGGCAGCGCCTACGGAGGATTATATGACATGCAGCTGCGTTGATGACGTTACACCGACAGGAGTCAGACCACCGCTGGTGGAAAACCTCTCAGATTATCCCAGTTTGGAATCGTGGTCATATTTTTTTTATATATATATATATATATATATATATATATATATATATATATATAAAAAATATGACCACGATTCCAAACTGGGGTAGCATATATATATATATATATATATATATATATATTTATTTATTTATTTTTTTTTGGTCATGAATAAATATGAACTCCGCTCTTATAAACTTACACGTGAGCGTGAGCTTTTCATGCTTTTTGTCTAGAGGACTAAAGAACAAGCTAAACATGTTCATCTGTCTCACAAGCATGTGCTTAGATATCTTGGGTGAAGCTCTCCACTTTTACAGAAACATGAAGGTAAACAGTAAGCCGGCTTTGTGAATGGATTATTCTTAGTTCGGTCTCCAGGATACTGCTGGTGCTGATACTGCTACTGAAAACCAGGAAAAGCTATTTTTTTATTTTTTTTTTTTCTTTAATGAGGTTTTATGACTTCCCCTGTTTGTGGAGTTCGTACAGGGAAGACGTGAAGGCAGAATGATTTTCTATACAGTACATATTGCATTCATCTTTGGAGGAGGAGAGAATGCAATTGGCATTTTGATGTTTTTTTTTTCCCCTAAAAATGCAGCAGATGCCATTTACAAATGCACAGGGCTATTTTAGCAAAGGAACATCTATTTATTTTCCCTGGCACTTACACTCCGGCGGTCTCTGTCTCTCATGACCGTATACAGTTTCCACCAGGCCAAGTGGGGTCAAATGATAATGTCCTTTCATGAAGATGGAAGCCGAGTATATTTACTGCGCCAACCCACACCCACACACACACACACTCCTTCACAGAGCGCTACATGACACAGTACTGTGGCCTGACGCTTTTTCTTTTTTTTTTTGCTCTATTCTTTTTTTTGTCAGAGACCCATGGTATTGTCCTGACACATGTACACCACGGTGCTGCAATCTGTAAGCCATTAGCAGTGCGGTTTGCTGGGGTTCTCTGGAGCTGGGCCAGAGCTTCCAGACGGATCCAGCAGCACCGACGTGCTCAGTCCAGCTGAGGAGAGGCCAGCGAGAGGAAATGAGGAGAGAAAGTTAAAAGAACGTTGCCCTCGAAAGAGCTAACAGGGCTGATCCTGATCATAAAGCAAGCTGGCCTGCCTAGTTTTCAGTCAGAATAACGCGCTGCTTGAAGTCATCCACAGCCAGAACATCATCACACATGTAGGATATCTTGTTTGTATAAACTGGCAGGGATCTTATGTCCCCACAGTGATTGGAATATCTGACCTTAGGGTTTGGCTGATGGTATTTGGCTGGTCCCCACATTTATAGAAACGGCTTTTGTTCAAAGTCAGAAGGTTTGCTTTTTTTTTTTTTTTTTTTTTGCTTACTGAGGTGAAGGTTAGGGATTAGGATTAGGTTTAGTTTATGTATGGTTCAGATTTAATTAGCTGCATTAATAAATGTCAGTCCTCACATGGAATGTGTGTGTTTGGGTGTGTGCCTGTGCACGTCTTCCCTCATGACGCTTTCGGGTCGTTCCATCCAGAGCTGTAGCGGCACATCATTTTCCTGCTCTTGCGCGTCTTGTTTTGCCTTGTCATATTGTACGAACGCATTACGCTTAATGCAAGCGGCACGTCAGGGACCGCTCTGGACGCCGCTGTCGGGATAAAGTCATCTCGCACTCAGCCATCAGATTACTGTCACCTCTTAAAGTTGCAGTGCCATTTTCAAGACCTTTTCATTTTAGCCGTAATGATTTCTCCCTGCAGCATTCCCATAACACATCTCCTACCCCTACACCCCCTCCTCATCTTCCTATCGGTTCTTCCCTCAAGTACTGCCTCGTGTGTCCCGCCACTCTACACGAAGCGTGCCCCTGCGACTGCACCAGCGATTCGTCTGTGCTTTGGGGGCCGCTTCTAAATAGATGTCCACAGCTGTTTGTACGGCTAACAGGGTCGTGTGTGTTTAAGGAGTGTCGTGTGTGTGATTGTGTTGTATGGATAGTGAAATTGATCTTGGTAGCGGTTGGTGGAGATACACGTGACAGAAATACCAGCTACTGTGCGAGGAAGTTGTGGATGAGGCTCAAGAAGACTTGTTGTTGGAGGGCATAGTTGAGTAGTAGTGTGTTTTTCTTTTCTTTTCTTTTTCTTTAAGAGAAACAAAACATTTCTCTTTTGATCACTACTGTCTATCACTTTGTGATTGTATCTCTCTCACTTTGTGTCTGTGTGTTTCTGTTTGTTCTGTCTGTTCCTACATCACCTTTTTCCAGTCATTGCATCTCCTGAGGTTGTCATCTGTCAGTAGAAATATAAGCTAAGTGAGTATTTACCACACGCGTTCCAACACCATGACGTGTTTTGTATTTGTTAAGGTCGATTCTGCGCTAGGAAATCAGGTACGTGTCTGTTTTTGCGTGCAATATAACAATGACTCACTTCAGTCGAATTCTGTATAATACAACACCTGTTATTTATTTAAAAAAACCAAAAAAGTCGAAGCTTTTGCTGACTGAATCTCCTCTTATTCAAATATGGTCGCATTTTTTTTTTTCTTCTACAAATAGGAATTTTTTTGATAAGGATTCCATAAATAGCACATGAGTCAATAATTTGCGCACTATGAATCAATCACAATGTAATGAAGAAAACAAACTTTCCCCACCCACCCAATTTATCCTGTACGGCACTGAGAAAAAAAAACCTCCCGCTTTGACTAAGTGAAAACCACGGGTGAGCGAGAACTTGAAGAAAGGCAAACGGCTTGAAAATTGCTAAGAAAATTGCGATTTTAATATTGTAGTGCAAAACCGCCGGTCTGGACCGAACAAATCGAAATCATTCATTTGGGTTGTTTGTGACATCGATCGTTTTAAATATTCTAACTGTACAAGTTAATTACTAAGGGGGAAAAAACAGCGGGTTCTTTCATTATTACTTATTATATTAAAAGAATTGATGTATGTAATGTTTATAAAATAAAAAAAAAAAGAAAAGTTTGAACCGACTCATTTCAGCACATTTTGTTTTTTTAATTCTCTTGGAGTTAAAGAATTTATACAGAAATAATTTTGTTCATATGTGAACATTCACTAAATTCTAATTATTTCATACTGGTAATATTATCATTATTATTCACTATTAATCTAAAATAGTAGGAAATGACTAATGCAAAACTTTTGTGTGTGTGTGTGTGTGTGTGTGTGATGAAGGTTGTTGCCCTGAGCACCAGCTGTTAGCTGTTAAATTTCACACCTGCTCAGTTCAGCCCTCTTTAAGTAAACAGCAGATTTAGTTTAGTCAGAGGAGAGATTAAAAATGTTCTTTCCGCAGGAGGAAAGGTCCTTCTTCCAAGAGACAGACGCTTTTAAACATAGCATACATCCAATGACGGCTGCTTACATTCCAATTGAGAACGACAGCATTGTTAATGGTTATGCCATATGTTTTTACATCAGACATTTCCAACATAATAATGTCATTTGTCTTTGTTAATGCCGGACGCACCGACCTTGGCTTCGCGAGGCAGGCGACAGTCCGAGCTCACGCGCAGTACAGTGCTTTACCTGCTCAGGATCTGATCTTACGTATCAGAACCGGACGGAGCTGTAGGGATGACATTATCTTATTTATGGGTTTTTTTTTTTTTTTTTTTTTTTACTTTAAGAGAAGCAAGAGGGAGGAAGTGCAAAAGAACAGCGCAGACTCGATCTGCTAAATTTATCATGAGGCCTCTGGGAGCACTGAAATGAGAACAGTGGCCTATTACTGCTAAGAAGGTGTTTTATTGGGAATATGCCCACATGCTACCCCGGGGAGAAGACGGGGCATGGCCAAGTGTGTGTGCGAGTGTGTGTTGATCAAATGTGTAAGTGTAGGTATTTGCGGGTGTACGCACGGGCACTTCTTGTGTGTACTAGTGTGTGCATGCTTTCATGCAGGATTGCCCAAAGTCTTGGCTCGCTTCACTCTGTGTGTGTGTGTGTGTGTCTTTGTGGTGCTTGTCAGAGACACAATGAAGAGTCTTTCTTTCATTTGCTTATTCATTAAGATATGTCAGTTTTGACACTTGAGGTCTTTCAGTCAATAATTTATGTAGGTCGGCCAGGAAGAGCGCTTGTTCGGGATTGGTGGATTAAAGAGGAGGCGGAGCTTGGTACAGTCACTTTATTGTTGCCTATGAATCATAATCAGAGCAAGGCATTTATACCGTGCATGTAAGCCTTGGCACAATTATACTCAGATACACTCTCGAGCCGGTAAAGTTCACTTGAATCTTCAGCCTTTTTAGCACAATTCTTCACTTCAAAAAATCCCAAGCATGATCTTTTAAAAAATCTCTTATGCCATCTGTCTAATGCCACATTTTTGTGTCTGTAAAAATAAGCAGTGATCTTCACTGTGCAGTTTCCATTAAGCAGGAAAAAGCAAGTTCCTATATGCATTATTTTCCGCATTAAACTTATTTATCTGAGCGCTCACAGTTTAAACATTTACTCGTTGCAGTGTTTTCCATACAGTGGAATATGAAACTTGATAATGATATCCATTACGTGAAGAAAGGCGTAAGAATTTGTCTACCTACGACGGAATTTTTGTTCATACGCTACCGTGTGTTTATCACGAGGAGGTCAGGCATGGAGAATCAGAGCCATAAACATGATCTGTTGCAGTAGTTTGGTGAGTAGTTTGCCGTTTGTGCTTTGTTTCTGTGTTTTTTTTTGCGGGTTTCATTTTTGCTTATGCATTTGCAATGTGGGTGCACAGCATTCAGAATTGTGCTGAGGATTTTGTTTTACATCGAAACAAAACAAAAAAACAACAAAACTTGATTATATCTATTAGTAGCACTCTGTGTTTACTCTCATTACAGCTTAATGCTAATCACATGATTTTTTTTTTCCCCCCCAGTAATGAGAGTAGATTTAATTTAATATAGCAATAATCCATTGCATGCATGAAATTCCTATATTTATATAAACGACAGTTTGAATTACATATTAAAATTTAATGTTCTAATAATAGCTAATAACACAAGAGCACAATTGTCTTGTAATAGTAGAGTCAATAATGGAACAGCAGCGTAATAACAGGAGCAGCAGCATTCCAGTAGCTGGGAGAGAAAGACGCTGGCGCTACATCATGTCTAAAATAACCACTGTTCTTCAGTGCCGAGAGAAAATGAGTGCAATCAATCCTTCCTTCTAATGTGGACTCATATTTTGTGAGACAGATTAAGCCAGTAGGGGGCAGAACCATGTTCCTTTTTTCCTGCTTTTTTTTTTTTTTTTTTTTGCAATAAGTTGCGAGTGGGATGATACGTAAGCGCACGTGTGACCTCTAAGGTTTCGCTCCAAGGCGAAACAGTGACGTCTTCAGACGCTCGCCGTTCCTTTCTTCCTGCTACTGTGTGAAGCATACCAGTGGACATCCATGTGGTCAGGATGATTCACGTGTAAGGAAGTCTTCATGTCTGAGTGGGATTTTAGTCAGCTGTGTTTGAAAAAGGCTGGGCCTTTTCAGTTAGCACGTTTACACAGCACACAACACCTTTTACTCCTCCCCGGGGGAGATTCTATACCATATACTGATATTTCATTCCGTCGGAACGGACGCACGTCCATAATCCGGCGACTTCACCATAAGTGTGATGATGTCAGTTCAGTTCTGCATTAATAAAACGACCCCCTGCCATAACAAATGCAGCGTTTCTGTCATTGCTGCCTGTTGTAAACTTGAACAATGAGACTGATAGAAAGGTAGCTCCTTCCTTTCTTTTCTTTGCACTCCAACCCCTCATCACCACCTCCCACCTCTCTCTCTCTCTCTCTCTCTCTCTCTCTCTCTCTCTCTCTGTCTTTCTCTCTCTCTCTCTCTCTCTCTCTCAGAGCCAGATAGTTGTGTTTAGTTATCTGTTGTTTAATTAAAGAGACTCCCTTCTTCAGAGCTTCATTGTTTCACGAGCACACACTGAACCCCCACCGGGGTCAAAGGGTTAACAGCCGTCAACAGCAGTTCCTTTTTTTTTTTTTTCTTTCTTTTCTTTTCTGTCTTGTTTTTTTTCTCTCTCTCTTTTAGTGGCCCACACAAAGACATTGTTTCACCTGCACCCCCCACCCCCCCATCCACAACACACATACACACAGCCTGCGGCGGCCCCCGCTGCTGCTTGTGTCCCCATTTGAATTGATTATGTTTAGAGCTCAGCTTGTGATTGGTGGAGAAAGGGCGTGGTTGATTGGATAGTTTTGTATCTTGTCAGTCGGGCAGCAACCTCGCGCATGCAATCTGTCCATATCCCCGGGAAGAAGGCTTGAGACGCGACAGCACACACACATACACACACACAGACGCTCACACACACACACACACACACACACACACTGACACACATGCTCCTGCTGTAAACACCTCTCTCTCCTGCTCTCTCTCTCTCTCTCCCTCTCTCTCTCTCTCTCTCCCTCCCGCGCGCTACGCTCCGAGTCTCCGCTTCTCTCGTCTTCCGCGATTCTCTGAACGGCCCCGGCGCTCTGCCTCTGTTTACCCTGCCAGCTAAATGGAGTTTGTCAGGTTTGTCAATATGATTGATTCTCTAATTCTGTCTGCTTTCTTTTTTCTCTGCTTTTCCTTTTAGAAAGAACAATTTAATTTTCCTGGGAAAAGGAGAATGTGTGGGCGTGTGTGCATGTGGAGGTGTAATGTGTAATTTGAGCATTTTTATGTTGGCTTGCTGTGGAGTCAGACTCGGCTCAGATGGGACCCCCTCATCACCTGTAGAATAAAACACACTCAGCGCTCACTTCTGCTTTTGGGAGCACATGTGTGGAGATGCTGCTACAGTGGTGGTGGTGGTTGTTGTTGTTGTTGTTGTTGTTGTTGTTGTTGTTGTTTTTCCTACTCTCCATTGTGATGTTTTGATGAATTTGTCTCTGTGTTTTTCTAGTTGTTTGGTTGTGTATTGTTTATTTGTTTTCCTCAAGTAGATTGCTGACTTGGAAAGTAACTAGGGTTCAGTTAAAAAAAAGTGTGTGTGTGTGTGACCTATACTAGAAATGAGCTTGATTTCTGAAAATTTGCAGTAGCCTAAAATAGTATAACCAGCATGCCATAAATGCCTATGTGTGTGTGGGGTGTGTGTGTGTGTGTGTGCGCATGTGTGTACTTGCATAGTAAGTGAGAAAGGCTGGAGGTTAAAAGGGCTCTGCCAACCCTAAGAGGTGAACAAGGGTAGCATGCCACTGTACTGTGTGTGTGTGTGTGTGTGAGAGAGAGGGAGAGAGAGTGTGTGTAGATGTGGCAACGGCATGGGACGAGGGCACAAGAATGTGTGGCAAAGTTGCAGGGCTATGTAACCAACTTACTTTCTTTACTCACTCACTCACTCTCCTTAGAAACTTTTCACTGTTTGAATTTGCTCGATTTAAAATCCCTTTAGATCTCGCATGAAGACGAGAAATAAATATTGCACGTAATTTCACTGTCGGCATGCTGTTATTACATTTCTTTCTCGCGATCTTGAAGTGCTAAAGCTGTCAGCTGCTCATTTTATACTTGTAGCCTGTGATTGCAGTGCAGCGTCAGTGTTTAGACTGGCAGCAGGGTGCTGCGCTGGGACATGGAGAAGCAGCGAGAGCGAGTGGGAGGCAAGCAAAGGGGAGAGAGAGTGCGTAAAGGTGTGTGTGTGTGTGTGTGTGTGTGTGTGGAAACTATAGACGAAGCCCCGGTGAGGTCTGAGGGCTAATACTCCACAGCTGCGCCTCATGCTTTAGGGACAAGTAAGAGACAGATGATTGCGCTGGCACTGTGTAATCAGAGTTGATTTATTGTTCATCAGCAGCGCTTTAGAGTTCTGCCTGCATTTGTGCTGTACGTCAACACGGCATGACACCGCTAACACCTGTCATTTCTGCTGCATGGCACAAATGCATGTCCTACAGCAGCGTGAGAGTGCGTGTTCGCAAGGCAAAATACAAGCACATGTCTGTGTCTTCAAGTCTGCAGCATCTGTAGAAAATTGAGAATAACTCGGCAGTGACACAAACACGGTGCCAGCTGTTCCCTTCTGTTCCCTCACACCCTTAATACTCTAGAAGAAAAAGGCCCAGAGAGCGTTTGTTTCCTCAGGTTCGACACTCTTTTGCTTCTTCACCCTCTCGCAGGATGTGCTCCTGACAATTTTAGGATTTGTAGCAAAAAAAAAGTCTCTCCGTTTGCTCAGGCAACTTTTGCCAGCAGTTGTTTGTGAACTGGAACGCGAAGTAGTCGTCCGTCATATTCTTTAATTATCATCATATTATTTTTAACTACATGATCCAGCAGTAAATTTCACGTGGGCCAGACAGAGATTTGATCCGTCTTCATCTTTTTCAATCAGCTCCCGCCAGCCGACAGCGGTGTCTCCCCTCTGTTATCAGTGCTAATTGGATTCACGCCTCTGAAAAGACAAACATCACAACACGGGCATAAATCAGAACGAGACGAGGTTCGGCTCAGCCATCGTCTGGCGTCATGGAGACGTGGATTAGCGTCGTGGCCGTTGTGCCGTGGCAGGGAATGGAAACTATCTGCGCGCTGGACGTGACGGCTATTGTCTCGCAGCAAATTCTCTGTTTGATGGAGGGGAGGATTTGCGAGTCTTGTGATCTTAATTAAATTTCTGACAATGCCAGTAACGCGTCTGACAGCACATGCGGTGTTGCGTAAAGCTTGTCGAGTCGGTCAAATAGAAATGATGTTAAATAGTTGTTAGGGTAAAATAGAAAAGATTGAGTAGTGAGAGAGCCCTGTTTTGTAGGCTAGGATAGACAGAGTCGAAAGTATTGTACTGTATTTTTATATATATATATATATATATATATATATATATATATATATATATATATATATATATATATATATATATATATATATATATATATAAAATATCTTTTTTTTTATCTGAAGGAACAACAACCTCAGAGTGACCACATGATTAGTTAGAGTGAAAGTTTCATGTGCTGTGTTAAAAGTGCACGCTGTGTGTGAACTAACACAAGAACACAACTAATAGAGAACTATAGGGTGTGTGTGTGTGTGTGTGTGTGTGTGTGTATGGAAGGCCCTGAGCAGCAGAAAGAGTACACTCTGTTCAGTGGAACTTGAGTGATTTAGTGTGATTATTCCTCAAACCCTCTTCTTTGTAGGAGAGTTTACCAAAATAACTCTCTCCTATCAAAACATGAGCTTTAGTTTTAATTTATTTATTTGTTTATTTTTTTTTATTTGTTTATTACGAGCTTTAAAGGTGAATTCAATCCAGCAAATTTCTTCATTCCCAAGCTAATGTATATGGATGTCATTTTTTTATTAAATAGAAATTTATTATTATTATTATTGTTATTATTATTGTTGTTGATAATAATAATAATAATAATTTATTTTTGTACACACTTATATGTATATTATATATAATAATGTGTGTGTTTCTGTATGCATGTATATACGCCTTTGAGTAATCTTAAACTGCTGCTATATCTCCTGCTTTCCAATAAACATGTGATGTAAACGAGCCATTCCATCCTTGTCGCTGGTTAATTACGCCAGTTTGCTCGGCCGTGGTGCGAGGCGGAGTGTGAAATCCTCGTTTCCGCTCGGTACGTGCAACCTCTCAGAGTCGAGTGGCGCTCACGTCCGAGTCCACGCAGACAAAGGTAAAGCGCACGCCGGCTTCAAACGCAGCACAGGCTCTTCTGATTTCTCAAGGGCTTGTTCTGTTGCTCTTCACCATTCCGTTTGATGTCTTGACAAAACAAGACGACACCAGGGAGCATTAAATTTTTATTTTATTTTTTTTGTTTTTTTTTTGTTTTGTTTTGTTTTCTTTTCTTTTTTTCCCTAGCATTTTCGCCCTCTCGAACCTGTGCACTGTGCGGCCACTTCAGCATTTTTTTAAGATGCTTTTCATTGAAGTCTTTCCCACTTTTCATTTTCACTTTTCACTCCATTCATCTTAATTGACACTGCCACCAAGAGAGTCTTCCTCGCTCTCTCTCTCTCTCTCTCTCTCTCTCTCTCTCTCTCTCTCTCTCTCTCCTCTCTCTCGCTCTCTCTCGCGCGCTCTCTCTCTCGCGCTCTCTCTCTCGCTCTCTCTCTCTCTCTCTCCTCTCTCTCTCTCTCTCTCTCTCTCTCTCTCTCTCGCTCTGTGTCAGAGCCTTTTCGCTCTTGTGGGCACACAGTGTTCATTAAGACAGTATCAGTGAGTCAGATGGGTGTCAGATGTTTTCTCATTAGGCTAGCATTTGCCCTGCTAGTGTCCTTTTCTTCATGTGCCCTCCCCTCCACACACACACTCGTGCACACACACACAGACACACACTAAAGGGAATGCACTGTGAGCAGGTAGCCTTTGTAGACTGCTCTTGAACATATTTTTTTCCTTCTTCTGTTTGCTGTGAGCCTGATAGAGATCTCTACAAAGAATGGGGCATTTTATGGATGAGATATATAATGTGAAATAGGGTATCTGTACAAGTGGATTGTTATGTGATGTGTAATGTCATAGTGAAAACAAAGTGAAATATTTAAAAATATTATTATATATATAATAATAATATTATTGCTGATATTTTCATGTATTGGCATGCAAGTAGGGGTGTGTGTGTGTGTGTGTGTGTGTGTGTGTGTGTGTGAGAGAGTGGTCAGCAATCCAATGATATCACATTGCCTAAAGTCAGGTGTCAGTGCTTTTTATTGATGCGTGTGTGAGTGTGTAACGTTTACACCTGTGTACACACTTCATAAATTTCTAAATTGATAAATGACAAATTTGCCTTCCTCTTTTACCCCCCCCCCCCCCCATATAAATTCTGATGTTTCAGAAAAACCACTGAATGTTCCAGATTCTCTCAGACATGCGAGTGAGTGATGAAAAGTGATATTGAATCACAACCATGCTTTAGATATATACGTTATCTTTCTCTCCTCTATGACGAGAGCCACTTATTCCCGTTCATTGTTTCCTTTATGGTCCTCCTCCACGCTTCTTGTCAAAGAAAGAGAGAGAAATGGGTCTGCGAATGGAAAACATCCTTTCCATCTCTCCCTGTCTCTCACGATTGTGAAGTGGCCCGGTTGCATTGGCTGTGGTGATATTTTTCAGTTTAAGTGCCCTCGCGTAGCTTAAACAGATCGCAGCTCGTTCAGTGGAGGATTAAACACCAGTAGTTACTGTGATCAATAGGTTAAGAAGAGTACAATCCCTCTCCCCTCTAATGACCCCACTGGTAATGGGTAATAAAATGGGGGCTGTAATAGAGCTCAGGGTCTAGAGCCGTACTTTCCATCTACACACACACACACACACACACACACAGACCGGAGACTGATGTCAATGTGCATGAAGGGTGTAAAATTAAAGAAATTAATTAGCTAAAGCAGAGCTCACAGTTTATAGCATGTCTGTTGAGTACTGTGAGATAATGTTATTTTTGTATCATTTGGTTCAGCCAAAGCTTTTGAAGAGGACATATTTAACAGATTAGCTAGGAATGTCAGGCGTTATGCAGCTGTATTCAATACTGCACTCGCAAAATACTGTATTCGCAATACTGTATTCACAAAAGAGTGAATATAGATCCAGTAAAATATTATTCTAAAAAAAAAAAAAAAATGAAAAACCCCCGTTACAGTCCAGTTTAATTACGTGTGTGTGTTTACTCAATGACGTGATGCCAGCACTCACTAAAGCTCACGATGTTGCGATGAGTCGCCCAACACCCCCTTCTTGTGTGCCTCGTGACCTTCAAAATAGTTCATCAAAATTAGTGATGCTGAGCAGTAGGGACACCACCGCATAATGACCGTAAAATGAATGAGTAGGGGGCGTGGCCTATGCAAATCACACCAAAGGCTATATGGGGGATGATAAAAAACAAAACACTCAAGAGGGCTTGCTTATTAAGTCATAGCACTGTCTAAGCTGAGGTAGGGATTTTTTTCTTGTGCCTTCTAACACCTTGTGTGTGTGTGTGTGTGTGTAGGGTGGGGGGGTTTGGGGAAAAGAAAAATCTGTGCTTACATGTTAAGTTAGTGGCTAGCAATGCGTTCCTTCTGTTTTGCCACATTTGCCCTTTAGCCATGTTGTGTTGGCTGTCAAAGCAGCAGTGTGTTTACGCATCGAGTGACTCTTCTGCTTTGACACCTCTGCCCTTTGTAGCACCGGAGATGTGCAAGGCATTCATTAAAGGTGGTTTGTTTGTGTTGTATTCCTTTAAAGCGAGGCAAATTAGACCATATTTATGCAGGCGGATGACAAACAAGGCCTCAATTACATTTTCCAGAATGTTCCAGGCCGTGTCATCTGCTGTGATCCACGGATACAGTTGGGGTAACCTTGGTGAAAGCTGTCACCCTAATGTCTGGCCCATTAAGCTGAGGCAAAGCATGCACTACATGCACATGCGCATACGCGCACACCCACACACACACAAGCACACAGAAACACATAGTTTATCAGTGGTAAATGCTCTTAAGTTCATCTCTATCTTGTTTGTCCCAAATGTTGCAAGGAGAAGCTTTTAATGGCATCATGTACACACACACACACACACACACACACACAGAGTACACAAGCCTCTCCAGCAATTAAGGGTCCCTGTCGGCTGTGTACGAGGATCCTCTCAATGTCATCATACTGCTCTCCACTCACACTCCACTATCACACCTCTTTATCTCCATGTGTTACAGTGTTATTGGGAGCGTTTTCTAAAAGGAGGTCCTGAGAGAGCACACTGCTTTCCGCATTCTTGAATTGTCATTACAGCTTTTGATTTTCTTTTCATGTCTCGTTCTGTTTGCAGCAGCGCAATGGGCCCTTCGAATTTAAAAAAAAAAAAATAAATGGGAAAAGGGAAAAAAATAACAATATAAAAAAGTAAACACAAATTCAGGGCGGATAATGAAAGCAAGAAGAGCCCTCTATGCTAATGGGCAGTTGCCTTGTTATTGGAGCGAGGCATTGTGCTGATTGGGATGCTGCGTGTTTGATGGTCTGGATTTGGGTGTGATTTATATTGGCTCTGTCTCATGTGAGCACGTCTTTCATTTGCTGTGTCAGTAGTCCTATAATCTCCCCGTATAAATGCATTTAAATTACAAAGAGCACTGTATAGACTTTACATAGTAATAACTGTGTGTGTGTGTGTGTGTGTGTGTGTGTGTGTTGCGTTGCAGGTGCCAGTGTCAGTGGCTATGATGACTCCGCAGGTGATAACTCCTCAGCAAATGCAGCAGATTCTCCAGCAGCAAGTCCTGAGCCCTCAACAGCTCCAAATCCTCTTGCAGCAGCAACAGGCCCTGATGTTACAGCAGGTACACACACACACACACACACGCATGGAGGATGTATCGTGTCAATCAGTAGAAAGGGAACACAACAGGGACCAAATTCTGACCGGATTTTGTTTGTGGTGGATCATTTGATTGTAGTAGTGACAATGACATCATTCTGGCATGATTGTGTGTGTGTGTGTGTATATGCGTATGCGTGCACTGCAGCATTGTACGGGTTGTTTATTTGACGAACACCATTTTATTAGACACACCTACTGTGTTAAAAGTGTGATGTATTTGATATACATCACTTACAGGCTTCATACTAAACTTAGAGTTTAATTATTTTGGACAGAAATCACACTACCAAAATTCCACAGAAGGTTGAAATCATTTAAAACTGTATTCATTTTAAAAGATGTTACTTTACTTTGCTCACACTATAACCGTGATTATCAAAGGCATATAAGTGATGTACAGTCAGCAGTTTATAACATTTGGGGTGGGAGGCACTGGAACTGGCACTGTACACTGTAAACCTTTTCCATCATCTGACATGTTAGTGATGCTCAATTGTGTGTGTGTGTGTGTGTGTGTGTGTGTGTGTGTGTGCGCAGCAGCAACTTCAGGACTTCTATAAGAAGCAGCAAGAATCACTCCAGCTCCAACTTCTTCAACAACAACATGGCAGCAAACAGCACAGCAAGGAGGTATCCTGACATCACACACACACACACACACACACACACACACACACACACACAAGCTTGCCATTACCTGCTTAGGAACACCTGCTTCATGGACAGGTATGAACTTAATGCTGTTCCTTTAGTAGTTTTTTTCTCCTCTTAAAGAAATCTACTATATGCTTTGCTTAATTTCTTCTGCTTTTCTGATGGAAAACATACACAAATTAAAATATTTATTTTGAAAAACGAAAAAAGAGAAACCGAGAGATGTCGGACTCCAGTTTAATAAACATGGAAACGGCAGCAGAGGAGCCATGTAATAGTGAGCTATCATAAATGAGACTTGTTTTCTCTCCGCTTGCTCTTTTCATTTCTGTGTCTCGGGTCTCTCTCTCTCTCTCTCTCTCTCTCTCTCTCACTCTCACCGCCAGACTCTTTCTTCAAGTTTGCGCCTGGTCTCAATTACAGTGGCTCTGTGTTAATGACTGGCGGATGCAGGCGTCGCACCAGACAAAAGAACTGATTATTGCTCGGTCAGAAGCAGTTCAAAGGCGATCCAGGATTTTCAGACTTTTACTTTTCCCCTCTGACAGTCACGTTCACTTTCCGAGCGCATAAATTAAAATGAATAGAAAAACACGCACACACAAGCATGCACATGCATGCAAACACACACACACACACACACACACACACACTAACATCAAAGTCCCCAGGCTTGCTAATTAATGAACTAGGGGCTTCAGTTTGGACAAGTTGTGCTGCTTCACTTCCATAAATCAATGTGACAGGGCTGTTTCTCATGTTTCTGATAAGAGATGTCATTCTCTTTCTTTTCTCTCTCTCTCTTGCTCGCTCGCTCTCTTAGGATAGGGCAGAGAGGAGGAGGGTGAAGTTGACATAGCAAAAAGCTACAATTGATCAGCTGAATGGGGAACAGTGAATAAAAAAAAAAAAAACAATTTTTTGAAGCGCATTATGTTTGATCAGAGGAAATTGATGCAGCCCTCAAGAGGCCTGTTCGTCTTGCTGATATTTTTTCTCCGTCTCTTCTTCTCTCCTCTTTCTTCTATCCGTTCGGATTTCTTGTGCCTCCATCAAAAGACAAGAAGAATCACTGTGTGACTCCCTCCCGTGGGGCCTCAGCACAATAACCCCCTGTTGTTGCTTTGTGCCTCGCTTTCATTTTAAAGACATCACTTTTTTTTTTTTCTTTTTGAGTGCCCCCCCCCACAAAAAAAGATCTTTACCTTCATATCAGAGTCGAGACAATGAAAGGGTCCGCGAGTGTCACTCTGTATTACGTTTGTCTGCGCTCTGTACCCCGCCTTTTTGTGCTCTTGGTGTTAAGCCCTCATGTGCTCTGATGGGATACTGTTAGTGTAGTCTGTGTGTGTGTGTGTGTGTGTCTGTGTGTGTGTGTCTGTGTGTGTGGTAAAAGGGACCTCATACATACAGTAGGCATGAGGATTATATATTCACATGACTTACTAATTACATTCGATTGACTAGTCCTCATACAGGTTAGAGCTGTAATAAACTCATTTAAGAAGAAAAAATCACACACACACACACTGTTCATCTCAGTGCACAGGATTCCAAGAAGGTCCATTATAAGCTGAAGGGGAATATATTTTGCAGCACATCCACAGATATGCTTTTTAAAATTTTCCATTTCAAACTCCACCAAATTCCTTTTACTGCTCTTCTTTAACTGAGCACATGACCATTGCACAGAGAGAGCACGCTTGTTTTATCAGGAGTGTTCGGTTTGCTCCTGGTCTCCTGTGTGACCCGGCCTCCACGGTGCAGCGAGACCTTTTTTGTTTGCCTTCAATCGGGAGCAGTAAACACAGCAGCGCATCCTGTGTTTGGGAAGAGGGTGCGGTACACAGCTTGGCAGCAGCAAGAGGTGTACTTTAATGCTTTCTCATACATACACACACAAACACACAAATGCTTGTACACAATGCTGACTCTGATCAGTGAATCTTCCTAGCTTTGTGCTGCTGTCAGTTTTGTGAACAGTTATTGAGAGAGGGACTAATGAGTGTTAAGTGTTCAACACTCTCTCTCTCTCTCTCTCTCTCTCTCATCACCGTAACATCGTCTGTTCGATTTCACGCAGCACAAATCATGGATATTAGATCGCCTCGGTCATTCTCTATCGTTTGGTCTGTCTTGCTCTGTTTCTCTCCATTTCTTTGCCACGTTCTCTTTTTTTTTTTTTTTTTTTTTCTTCCTTTTTCACTCCACCACATTACGCTTCATCCATTTTCCTCTCCAGCTGTGCCCTCAACATACCTCACAGGTCTACTTGAATAAAGAGTACTTCTCCACCGCCATTGTTCTTGTAGAAACAGCTCACCCTGTGAGGTCGTTCCCATCGCCTGGCTCCTCTGCTTCTCTGAGCTAACACAGTATACATGAGCACACGAAATATGGGATTCTTTTTTTCCCCACTACAACTTCAATTATTTAAAAGTATTGTAATTATTCCTCGCCTCAAAAATTAAAGCAGTACAGAGTAATAATAAGGACTTTTATTATTGGGCTGTGGTGTATAGTTGTAATTCTCTTACATCCTTTTTTTTTTTTTTTATATATATATAAATACCGTGTATTGCACGACTGCGAGTAATACCTGAGGCACAGCAGTATGTTGCACTGTGAGGCTTTATGATAATACTCTAATGCCTGCTACCCCAAAGCCCTCCTCAGCTCTCCGCTAGGAAGGCAGCGAGCTGCTTGTGCCCTGGGATCTGAGCTTTGATACGGTGGATGATAAAGACTTACTTTCGCTTACACGCATGTTCACTGAATTATGAATGGCCGTAATTAAAATCCTGCAGTTCTTATTATGAATGATTAACTATGTTGTTTCTTTGTTTGTCACAACTCTGAGTTAATTAAGAGAGGAAGGCATGTACCTGCCGTGTGTGTGTAAGAATGATTTGTAGTCTGTTGTCTCAGTGTCCCTCCTCTCATCTCTCTCTCTCTCTCTCTCTCTCTCTCTCTCTCTCTCTCTCTCTCTCTCTCTCTGTAGGTTTCTGCGCAGCAGTTGGCGTTTCAGCAGCAGCTCCTTCAGGTTCAGCAGCTGCAGCAGCAGCACCTGCTCAGTCTGCAAAGACAAGGCCTGCTGTCCATCCAGGCTAACCAGAATCTGCCTCTGCACTCTCTCGCTCAGGGTAAAGGACACACGCACTTATGTATTTCATATCAACCTGGATCTGAATGTCCTAATGAGGCGAAATAGGAACAAAACAAGTTTGTTCAATCTAATTCAATATGACACACACACTCACTCCTAAGCTCTGACTCACACTCCTTACACCTCCACATCAACTTCCTCTGATCACTTTACCCCGTCCTACTATAAACTGTGCATCTCTAAATTGTTATGTCCAGTTTCAGCTCTATTTAATGTTACATCATCTCCTATTCTAACCTTAACCGAATTTCACCAAGCCTGGGATAAGTCCCATCCCCACGCCTCCTTTCATCTTCTTCTCTGTCACTCCTTATCCTCTGCTGGCTCCATTCCAAGCCAATAGCACACCAGGTGCGTTGTTTCCCAGCTTCCCCTGAGTGAATCGTGGCCAAGCCCCTATTTTCACAAGCACACGCTGAGTCAATACTTGTTTTGCCAGGAAGTTTATTTCATTATACACCCCCTGTAATATTTTCTCAAGGAGCAGCTACATAGTCACAAAAGCTCTTTCATATAAGGTTGCCTCCCCCCCCCCTCTTTCCCAACACTGACTGTTCTCTCTCTCTCTCTGCCTAAGACAAACAACCTCTTAGTAAGATAAGGCGAGAAAGGGAGGAGGAGGTGGAGTTGGTTAGGTAATGTGCAAACACACTGTTTGTGCAGTCTTGTTATTGTTTGTTCAGGGCATTGTAGAAAGAAAAAAAAAAAACATCCCATAATGCCCTTGGGCCAGACATGGCAATATAACGCCTGGTCCGGGACACTGACACAGGCTGCTGTTAGCACCATGTAGGCTATATATTTGGTTATATCCATCATTTAGAACATGACAGTTAATACGGCTCTCAGATGGCTAGAAGTCAGAGTTTTATATGAACTAATTTGCTCAGATGCAAGTGTTTGAATGAGTTAAGATATTTAAATATTTGCTTCCAAAACAGCATATGAAAAGTAAATGAATATATGAAAATAAGTTTTATGTGCATTACTCGTGGCTCTGAGAGTTAAGATGCATGGAAGCTAAATTATATACAGAAGTGAAAGTAATTCATTGTCACTGCCCAGGCTGGACTGCTATAGCAGTGACACACTGTCCCCAGATTTTTTCATACACTGTGTGTGTGTGTGTGTGTGCGCGCATGTGTGTGTGACCTGGCCTATTTGCCACATTTTCTGCCTCACTGTTTGAAGTTATTGATGACCTTTTCCTTTCACACCCCAGCAGACTTGTTCATGCTTCAGTAGGCCAGCCTTCCAGAGGCTGAGATCTAATCTGTTCAATGTTCAGCAAAAGTAGTTAGCATTGCCATATGAGTGATGAGTTAATGCTCCTCATGTGCGTACGAGCATGTGGGGGGGGGGCGTTTCCTCATCTGTTTAATGCTTCCCCAATGTCTGTTTTTTTTTTCTTCTTTGTTTTTAAAGTGTTCATTTTGGTATACTTTAAGTGACTGAAAGGGAATAATAGCTGTACACATGCAATGGTAGAAAGTGTTAGCCGTATGAATGCTGAGTGGTTTTGATTGTCTAGAGAATTACGGACAACTGTGACATCATTTTGAGTCAGAAGTTTTAATGGCCTCTTTATTTTAAATCTTTTCTTGGGATTTTATTGATCCTTAATAAAATTCTGAGCTTTCATCTCTCAATATTAATCATTAAATTTTGGCAATAAATTAGATGAAATGCAAACATAAGATAATGCTTTCAATGCCTTTATGAAAAAGTTTAGCTTTGAAATTTTTTGTGATCTCTCTCTCTCTCTCTCTCTCTCTCTCTCTCTCCTCTGGTTGCAAAACACCTCGAGTGAACAGCTGTGGGTTCTGTTAGATGCAGTACTACTGGCAGAAAAGTATCATCTCTTGTTATCGCCCAATTAATAACAGTGTCTCACCTGCACAACGAAGACATCATTGACGTCAGATTCGCATGTGTGAGAAAGCGTGCAAGTGCCAGTGCACTTGTTTATCATCAATAAGTTTTCATTTAATTTGTCGTCTGAATTCATCTGAACAAGATCTAAAAATATTTATTGTTAACTTTAGCACCCTTTTTTTCCCACAACGAGCTTCGTCGACAGCCGACATTTAAATTAGCATGTCTAGTCCCTAAAAATAAAACTTCTGTCACCCAAACACAGGTACTTTATTTACAGCGAAGTTTTGGCTCTGTGTCAATATAACCTGAAGTCATGGAGCACTTATTTGCTGTCTTTTGAGATTGACTCTTTGGAAATGGAGAAGGTCAAAGTAGGTGTCTTGATTAAGAGACTGGAAAACAATTGAAACGTCTTAAACATCACTGTAGGGATAAGAGAGAGCATAAGAGAATAGGCCGGGAGAGAAAAGAGATGGATAGGGAAGGAAATGATGTCTGACCCGTTCACTCAGTCAGACACCTGCATTAGCCATGTTCTCCCAGGTGCTTCTGCTAGGTGTGTGTGCATGTCATACCCCCTTCCACTCTATTACCTGCCTTTCATTGCACTGTGTGTGTACACGCTTCCCGAGCCAAAGCCAGCTCTCATCCCCCGCCTCCCATCAGTTTAGTTGTCCAGGAAAGGGCCATGGGACGGCGACAAGACAAATTTGCCGTTAATACGCAGCCAGTGAACGTGGCCAGCGTGTCCTGGCGTTGATTGATCATTCAGCAGCGTGGCACTGCTTTAATAGCTCCTGTAGCATTCAGAGAGGAACATATTTTAGGCCTAAGGGCTGCATATCAAAGACGTGGCGATCAGAGACACATAAGTGGGGGGGGTGGTGGTGAAGGTCTTCGCCTGATGGAACAACAAACTAATAGTTGTGTCACATCGGGCCCCCAATAGAGCACTGTAGCACCTTGAAAAAAAAAAAAAACAGCACAGCCGGCCACTTTACACAGCCAGAGCCACTGGGTCATTTTTTTTTTTTTGCCGCCGATGATGATGATGATGGTTGGCGACTGATGCGGTTATGATCCTTAAATCAACTTTCTGCTCGCTTGAACAGGGTCACAGCGAGTATGGGGGGGTACAAGGACGGGAAAGGTTGAAGGAGGAAACCGTGCTCCCTGGTCCAAGCATGCCGCTGCTACCTGCCGCGGTAAAAATGTAGTTGCGCCACTGGTAATCAATCAAGGTTGGTGCAGACATACATTTTTTAAAACAAGGGCTGTGTATCTTTGGCCTCTAATGAGCGAAAGGAGTAGAGAGAGGTTAGGCTGAAAAATGGCAAACCACCATAGATGCGGTAATCCAGGCCCAAAAAGATAAATTTAGGGTCAGCAACAGGGCTTATATTAAATACAGGTTGTCACGTATTCTTCTGTAACTGGGTTATTGAATAATGGTAACGCTTTAATTCGATTGGTCTGGCGGTGTCGCACACAAGCGGAGGTTAGGATGGGATTATTCTGCAGGAGGTGTTATAGCCAGTTTTGTCACGGTGCTGAAAAAGCTTTGATGCCAGATGATTAATGGTGACGATTAATACACACGTGGAATTGTAAACGGATCAGGATGACAGAAAGAAAGAGAATAAATACAGATGTGTTTCAGGCAAAAAAAAAAAATAAGGTTAGCGAGAGCGACCAGAGAGAATGCAGTATCGGGAGAAGAGGCCCATCGTGTCAAGCCCATCAGCTAAAAATACACAGCACACTGTCAAAATGCAGGAGAAACCTAGGACACTTACTTCCATCTGTGACCTTCCCTTCCTCTGCTTACCTTCACCATCAGCCTCTACAAACACTAACGATGGAAAACACACACAGTCCTGAAAAGTGATACATGTTCACATTCATAACAATGTGTCAGTTGTAAAACATGAGTATACGGCAAAGTTGAACTGCCAGAAAGCACAGCAAAAGGACACACCCGATATCCACAGCAGCACAAAGATGGTCCTGTGGAACGTGGAAAGGTTATTGATTGGTCCCGCAATAATTTCCTCCGGCTCTTTGATATGCAAACGATCTTGAGTGAATTTACAGCAGTACTATCAGACTCATTTCACAGTTCTTAGTGTCTCTCTCTCTCACTCTCTCTCTCTCTCTCTCTCTCTCTCTCTCTCCAGAGCTTTCCTCGCCTCATTAGCCCACTGTTCTCCATTACCGGCATAATTAAAATCTTTAGTAGCTTATCAAATTCAAAATATTTTCTGCTGATCGCATTGAGGTCTTCAACTCTCCGGTTATTTTGCCACAAAAGGAATAAATTAAGACTAAGCATTTGTGTGTGTGTGTGTGTGTATTACAGTTAAATGCTTGAAAGGGAATGCTTGGTATCTGCAAAGAAAGAGAGCGATTGATTGAAGGCAGGAAATAAAAATTTACAGTGTAATTCAGATAAGCAGAGGGTAAATCATCTTCCTTTATATTTTGAAAATTGATTCAATTAATAGCCACAAGAGTTGATGGTTCCTTCCACCAAAGCCTCTCGTACTTCATTTTATATTTCCAAGTCCATACTGTCAGGCTAATCACTAGGAACCAACGTCTGGTATGCATGGTATATATACGGTACTGTATTTATAGCATATGAATCACTAGCTATTGCTAATGCAGCAGCTCAGTTCAGTCACATTTAACTTGGTCATGGACAGCGATTTAATGGTACAGGGAGCTTTGTGTGTGTGTGTGTGGGTGTGTGTGTGTGTGTGTGTGTGTGTGTGTAAGTGTGATCTGGCCATGACAAAAAATAGAATGTTGTGTTGAAGCTGCAGTGTGCCATATTAAATGTGCTTTAAGTTGTGTGTGTCAATTAGGCGGTGCGGAGCTTTAAGTATTTTGCACATTAACTTGCTTTTCAGAATATTACCCTAGGGGCTTGGTTTTTTTTTTTCTGTCCTCTTCCTTGCTCCCCCTTTTTACCTCGCTCTGTCTTTCTTTTTTTCCCTCTGAGTGAACGTTTTTATGTGTTAAAAACCTGCTCTTGTGAACTTGCTCCCTTGTCTCAGAAGATGAGTCAGATTTCACGGCTTGTCTGTATGTTAATTATTTACTTTAAGCATGAAATGCACATGAATGCCACAGTTTTGTATACACAAACACCCTCGGTGAAAGAGAGAGAGAGAGTGCGTGGTTCGAGCGCATCTCCTGACGCTTACCCGTAGTGGAACAATTCCTAATTAATACGCTCCTTTGTTTACTCAGCCTCTTGTTTTTTTTTTTATTTAATTACAGCATGAGTGGAAGTGGATTAGCCCATTAATTGATTTAATTATCCAATTTGTTTTTTGTGGCAGGCGTGATTCCAGCTGAGCTGCAGCAGCTGTGGAAGGAGGTAACGGGCGCACACGTGAAGGAGGAGAACAGCGGCAGCAACAACGGCCACCGTGGCCTGGACCTGTCCTCCGCCTCACCCGTGCCTCCCAAAAGCAGCCTCCTCAACCAGCACGCTACGACCAACGGCCAGTACAGCAGCCACGCACTCAAGAGAGAGAGGTGAGAGCGCGGTTAGAAATGCTAAACACTGTTATTACAAATGACAGGCTTTTTTTTTTTTCCCTCATGGACAACCTTTCAATTTCTTGTAACACTGACGCACAATTCAATTGTTTAACTCTTCACGCTAATAACCTGTTATATCTTTCACAGCTGTGTTTAATCGAATCTAACATTCATGTGTGTAACATGTGGGTGCCATATGTCTTGACCCTAGCCACAGTTAAATAGGAGTATGCTGTGCTATAGATAGATGTCTTCTTGAGGCAGTGGGTGTTTTCATTTTATATTTCTATATGTATTTTTCCCGTATCTATTTATTTTTTTTTTTTCCCATCCACGGAGAATAAGTGTTACCGAAACATATTAAGTGTTTCACCACCTCCTTCCTGTCATCTTTGACTAAAGCAAACAGGCCCTCCTTGTTTCCTCATTCAAGATTGCAATGCCTTCAGGGGAAGCAGATTTTGATGGACAGCTACCCATAAGGCTTGGCCTAGTAACTATTAATTTGTCGTTAGTAAGTACCTCACTCTTTTCATTAAGGGCACAAGCTCTGCAGGCCAATTCAGTCTTTGGGGAGGGGAAGCGAACACCTGGGAGTCCATGGCTATTTCTGCGGCTAGATTACAGCAATGGGAATAGGCCCATTTCCTTATTAATTACCAGCTTACTTCAGTAGACATCGCTATTTGTGTTCGACTCTAAGTACTTGTGAATGCTCAGCCGTGTGGTTTGACTCCTGTTTGTTAAATAAGACTTGAATTAACCTCAAAACACAGATAACACACCCCAGTAAATGTCAGTTATTAGATTGCTCCAGGTTGAGCTGTGTTGTAATTGTAGCTCTAAAGAGGATTCAGAGGTTAAATAAGAAGAGAGGCTTAGAGGAGCTCACTGTTTTAGCACTGTGAGGAAAGGAAGCAGGTCATATTTTCTGAGCATTCTTTAGGTAAAAGGCTTGACATCATCCTGACATGGAGATTTATTTGGAAAAAGCGTCGTGTCGCCGCTGTGTCTTTGAGGAAGAAATTAATTTGGCGTGTAACGCGTTCACTTGTTTTTATCTGCCGAGGCCTGATCTTTGAACTGCTTGCTAGAAGCCTCAAGGCACTGTGAGCTCATTCCTTCTCTCACTCCGTCTCTCTCTCTCTCGCTCTCTCTCTCTCTTTCTCACACACACACTTTCATATTTGGCTGATCACAACCTGTGAAAGTGATGTAAATGAAAACACAGTCAATACAGCAAATCCAGGCCTGGCTGGAATGAGCATAAAAATCTCACAATCGAATTCTCCATTTAATTGAAGCTACAGTCGCACTGGGTCACAACAGTGTCACTCTTGCTGAGAAGTTATTCCCTCATGGACAAGATAAAGGGACTCGTACGCAGTATACAATTCACTGTCTGACAGATTTTCTGTAAATCGTGAAATAGTTTCCTGTACCCAGTGTGTTCACCGTGTTCAGGACACAGGGAAATGGGTGTAACACACAGACACATACTTACAGTGATTATTGTGCAAGGACTAAAACATGACAAGCTGTACTGTTATAGTAAAATAGAGTTCACCATTCACCATTTCACCATTGCTTACATGATAGCAGTTTGTTTTAATTATTTAGATAGAAAAAAGAAAGCTTCACTGAAATTAAGTACATATTTTGAATTTTAAATCAGGTTATTTTTATAATAAGCTTCGATTATATGGATCATCCACCTGTGATATAGTTCTTACTGGAGAAATGATAACATGTTAAACAGGCACATTGAGAGAAAAGGTCTCTCTCTCTCTCTGTCACTCACACCTTCACACCAAAGTACACAAACAAGTCGTCCATCCACTTTGGAAAAAAAAGAAAAAAAACAGATAGGAAAACAAGCTCAAGGAGGGAACTGAGTCTTCTTTAAAACATTGGAGAAGACGGGAGTTAAAGCTGAGCCTCTCCCTCTCCAGCACGTGCCGTCGAAGATTAAAGAAGACGTCAACAGCAGTTTAGTGCACGGCAGCATGAAGAAGGCACTCTGCAGGCTGAATATGCAGCAAGCATCTCAGATCTGTCAGAAGAGTGAGCAGGTGATCGCTCCCTCGCTTCTCTCCTGCACTCACTCTCTCACCGTCTCTCTACACACAACTCTGTTCAGAGACGGCGTTAACAAAAAAAGTCATTATCACTCTATAACACTTTCTGTAAATTAGAGAACAGTTTTAATAGCTCTGTGCTTTGAAGATGCATCACTTGTTTGTTTGTTTGTTTGTGTGGAACGATGCAAGAACGTGCTTCAGCTATTCCGGCTGCTTTCACAGATTTCTGTTCACTTCTCTACACCTTGGCTGAACCCTGGAGGGGTTTAGAGCAGGTGATTTGTAAAGTCCTGTTCACAAATAGAAAAATATGTCCTCTTTTTTTTTTTGTCTCGATGAGCCTTTGATGCTTTTTTTTTTTTTCTGGAGTCCTTTTTGTCATGCAACAGCCAGCAGGCACTGAGTTGATGGACCTGCTCCCTCCAGTCCTGCCGGATCATTTTCCTCTCGGCCCGTTAAGTACCATGTAGTTAGGTTCATGTGTCATATAAAAATCTGGCCAGTCACTGCGACGCCTGCAACTAAAACCTTAAGTGCATCCACAGGCGTCGTTCGCTTGCTTTTCACTTCCGTCTTAAAGGAAAGGAGAAGAAATCCAATCGCTCAGCGCACGTTTTAGATGCGGCCCGCTCCTGCTTTTAGCAGCCTCGCTGCTCTCCCAGTGGTGCCGGCCGTGGAGACGAGGCACTCACACACACCCAAATATGATAAAAGCCTTCAACTTGTCAGTCCATCTGACCCATCAGCACTCCGTAAAGGGCCAACAGCTGCATGAACCTGTGCAAACCTATGCTGAGATACTTATCTTATTTAGAAGAAATTATTTAGAGAAATTCAAGAGGATGTTCCGACACGGATTCACCGGCAATCTTCCGGAGAAAAGAGACAAAAGTGTTGCCCCTGTTGTTCTACCTCTTATCCTTCCCAGCATGCATCAGCAAGGAAGACGCTCAGGGGACATGCAGCTCAGCGAATTTGTTAAAGAGATAAATAATCAGATTCGGGTCCCCTTTTCCCCACCGACTCTCCCCTTTAATTGATCTTCCACTCTGAAAATGATAATTAAATCATTTTAGGGGCGAGTCTTAGTGAGAATTGAGTCGGGGGTTGGGGGAATTGGCTAAGGGCTCACCGTGGTTTCTCCTTTGAAAAAAAAAAATTATACAAATTATGTTGTGACTTAAAGCAGTTTCTCTGTGTAAACTCAGACCCAGATCCTGTATCACTGGTGTAACTGTAAGGTGTCTCCAATTGCTGTCTTTTTCTAAATAATTAAGATTGCATTGATTTCTTTTACTGAATCGCCATAACGTAATGCGACCCAGCTACATTTCATATCGTGAGCAGTTAGACGTTTAAGTATCCTTGAATTTCACTGTGCACTTTTGTTGGCAGTGTGTTTAACCTCGGGGCCTGTTTGACCGTAGCTTAAGGGTATTGCCTGAAGTCTGCTTCACTTCACTGACTTTCTTTTTGACCCACCATGTAAGCAGTAAGCAGATGACGTGATTTGCCACACTGAAGTTAAAAGATCATTAGAGGTCGTCTCTTTGCTGTCCCTGAGGCGGCTTGACTATAATAGACCTGCCTGGAGACAAGTCAAATTTAATACAGCTGAAGCAGCACAAGAGCTGCTTTTAGACTGCTGGACTGAAATGGGGTCGTCATTGTAAGGACCCTCCCCTCATCCCAAAATCCCAGTCCCCTATTACCCTCTAATGTTCCGCTCTTTAAATTTTGCCATTTCCCACAATTTAGTTACTTAAACCGAGTCACTTTTGTCATCATTTGCCTCTCTCAAGTCCTCAAGCACTCCGCTGTTCAATATCGTTTTAATACTAAATTAAGCAACATGCGAAGGAGAATTAAAAACGAGGAGGTCTTTAAATTAAAAATCACCTCTCTGTTCGCCAGATGGACATTGTGCTGGTCCTTGTTAAAAAGTCATTAGAATATATCTTGCCCGGTCTATTTATTAGCCGTATCGAAACCAAGGTCTTAATGTGTATGTATAATTCATGATTGAATTATACAAAAAAAAAAAGATATTTCTGATTTCTGGAAAGGAAAAGCAGTATGCTAAATACGTTCATAAATGATTTGCTTTTTCCTTTAATGTGGCTCGATTATTGCTTGTTCACTACAACGTTGACTCTTCAGCAAGAAACCAATTATACAAAACAAAAAATGTGAAAACTCCCACATTTGTTGCAGCACTATTTCATATCTGGACACTACAACCTGTGAGTCTAGTGAAATGGATCAGTCGGGGTTTATTAGTTTGAGTTTGTGTAAGGAGTGAGTGAAAGAGCAGGGAATTTATTATTAGTGGGGGGAAAAGGTGGGAACATGTGAAATGAAAGCTTGTTGGTTATGAGGAGAAGGTATGCATGCTGTTTCCTAATGCTGTTGCACTGGTTAGCAAAGGGATGTGGTTTGCTGAGAGGTGCAAGCGTTCACTCTGAACACAGATGATGTTACACTCACGCCTCAAACGTGTGGCAAGGAAAATTCCCACAGAGCGGCTTGGTGTCCTGACGTGCCATCTGACAGTTTATCTAACTTTCACCCTCTCAACCCTGTCATTTATGCCATATAGGCTGCAGTCAGTGTACGAATTAGCTTTTGAAGGTGAGACCCAACGGTTTCCAGGCTGTTTGAGGAAGCTGCATACAGTTGGTTATTGCTGCCTCTTTTTTTAACTGATAAATTTAACATAGCTTATGCAAGCATTTTCAGTTCAGTGTGACAGCCAGTGGGTTATGTGATCTTAATAAGACAACAAAAAAAAAAAATCTTGACTTGAAGACTGTCCTGTGGGGGAATAAAATGTGATGGCTGTTACAAAACACCTTCATAAATGTTAAATAAACTTCCATCTCTTTTTGAATAAACCTTGACCGGATCATTGATGATTATATGATTTTTTTTTTTTTCTCAGCACTTTCTATTATATAGTAGTCACTGTAAATATGTTTTTACTATAGAAACGATAACATTAGTGCATTAATATGTCTTTCATTTATTTCTTTATTTTTTTAGCCTACACTATTGTCAGAGCCGTTCTGTTATGAAAAGAGCCATTCTGTAAACTTTTTTTTAATAAGATTTAAGAAAGCAACAACACTGCAGCATTTAAGCTAGTTTTGTATAATAGTCACATATTCTGCTTAATGCGATCACTACTCCAGTAGTCGGAGCAAAAAAGTATTTCAGACGTCAGTGAAAATGAGTGTTAAATCCTCGCTTGCACACCCAGGCCGTTGCCATCTCTCAGCGGGCAGATAAATTGATAGCAGGTGGAGTGTGTTTACTGTTTGCACTCGGTGGGCGCTGGCCAGCTGGATTAGGAAGCTTCCTGTTGTGGGAAAGGCAGGCTGCTCCAGGTGGATGGAGGGATCACGGTTCAGCAGTCAGAACTGAAAGGACATGCTGTTTCAAAGCCCCACGTATAAGCAGACACCCAGAATTAGCTATTGATTGGCCGTGCACCGGACCACAAGGAAGCCAATGATCACATGTGAACACTGATCACAGTGATCACTTCCCCTGGAGGTTAGACTCCATGTTAAAGTCAGTGCTGGGACACTGAGGTATATAATCTTAGCACAGTTGTTTGAACATTAATACCCTCAATAGGATGAGGGTTAAATGCTTTACTACTAACTTTGTGACATAAAGTGTGGCTGAAACTGTTTTACTGATATTAATGTGTTTGTCTTTCCACAGCTCGGCGCTGGACGAGCACACACACCACAGCCACCCGCTCTACGCACACGGCGTGTGTAAATGGCCAGGATGTGAAGCAGTGTTCGAGGACTTCCACTCTTTCCTCAAGTAAGAGAGGGAAAAAAATCCTCACTCTAACATACACACAACTCTTCAAACTTATGAAGGTGAACCCAGTTGTATCGCTCGCTCCTACACCGTGTGCTTTAATAGCATCTCGCCTTGCTCCTGTGCTCCCCCTTTCATTTAGCCATTCAGCCACGCTACAGGTGGACCCTCCGTGTGTGTGTGTGTGTTTGTGTGTGTGCGCAAGAGTGATAAGTGCTGTTCCCATGGTGATTTCTGCCACTTTGTCCCAAACAAACATGAGAGGCATGTTTATCTGCAGCAGGCCGCACCACAAGAGCGCTGCAGGTTTGCCCTTGTCTTTTCTCTGCGGACAGAGATAGGGGCCCTCTCATTCCTCCTTCCACTCACTGCCTTTTATGTCAGTTTTTTCTTTCTTTTTTTTTACACTTACAACTGGTTGTTGCAGCGAGACAAGATCACACACTCATTCTGTAAGTGAACATAAGAATTGTGTACACAGGTTTCGGCAGAACAAAGCAAGTCTGCGCCGATTACAGCGACAATCTGTTAGCACACGAATCCTACAGCTTAGAAGCTCAAGCCCCAACACGCTGATGATACAAATGTATACAGCAGCTGTGTCTTTTACCTTTTGCCCTTATGTTATGAGCCCATGTGCTCCGGGCGAGTCATGTGACACACTGAATGTATATATGCATAGCAGGCACTAAAGTAGGAGGTGTTTACCCTCAGACTGTACTCTTAGCAACAGGAGAAATATAATGGCAAACTCTTGCTTCTCCTAATCTCCATAATCTTAGTCTGTTGAGTGTGTGGACTACAACACAAAGATGATGAGAACAAGCAGCACATTGTGCACAAGCAGAGATTGTGTATCAGGCCACATTACATCAAAAGAAAGCACACAGACCAAAAGACCCACAGAGACGTGCAAGGCCACGGCCGCTCTCCTGCTCCTCCTTCTCCGCATCCCCTGCATTTCACTTCACATTTCAGAGTCAGATTGCTTGCCACTCAGTGAAGTTGATTTAACAGAGGTGTGTAAAAAAAAAAAAATGTGGTGCATGGAACTGTAACCGTTTCTCCAGATCGCGTTGCAGATAATGTCGTAATCTTCCTCTGTCGTCTGCTAGCCAGCAAAAGTAAGCGTTAATGAGTACGCTTGTGCTCTTTCAAGCTGTAAGCATAATGGAACGTGTGCTTTTCCCACTTCACACAGCAAATATCTAAACAGGAAAATGGAGTGCCTGTTTCTCATATGTTACAGCAGGCTTTGGAGTGTCCCGCTTAATCCATCCATCCTTTTTTTTCCCCCTACTCTCTGTGGCTTAGTTCATAGCTTCATCATTTGTTTACAAAAATGAGTGGAATTAGCATCTGAGAGCTTGGCGAAGGAAAGAAAAAATTCCCTCTCCTTAAAAAGGACCCAAGTGCACTCTGCAGTGTTTTCACAAGTGTTTTTATCATGGCAACATCTTGTTTACTTTACTTGCTTGCCCTAAACTGCTTGGAACATGTTAAGAAAACACTTGTAGAGGCACCACAAAAGCTGTCTTTGTTTAAACGAGGCAAGGTGAAGGTTCACCCGGCATAGAGGAGGTGTTAGCGCTTGACGCCGTTAAACGTTACCACATGCACCTCCTCCAGTCTGCCGCTCGCCGGCCCAGAAGAATTGCAAATAAAACGCAAAAAGATGAGCGCTCCGTCAGGTCAGACGATAAGAGGCACTGAAAAGCTTCTTTGACTCGAGAGGGAACGAGTGAGGAGCGCAAAGGCAGAAGCATATAGTCAGCAGAACCCGTCTATCTGAGCGCTGTGAAAAAGAAGTGGCGCACTAACAGCGAGCAGATCTCTGCAGCGTGTGCCAACAGCAACAACCAGTATCGAGCCAAGGTGTTGTTTTAAACCCGGAGGTTATTTATTCTGTCTGTGAAAGAAAATATTGCATACCTGGTTGTGCTGTCACAATAAATAAAGTAAATGAAAAGACTAATTCCTGTTTGGGAGATGAGGGCTTGGAGGGAGAGGTGGGCTGCATGTTTGGGGAACAGCACAAGCGGTTTAACAAGAGTAAAGAGCTCTGGATTTTTGTGAAATTTTTGTAAAACCTTCTTTTGTGTGGATGCTTGAATATTCCAGTAAACCCTCCGGGTGATATGTGAATTCCTGTGATCTTTAGCTGGCTCTTTTCTTTCATGGGACTTTGTTTAATATCTATTTATCTATCTGTCTGTCTGTGTGTATGTATATAAGGCATATAGACAGAGACCGTTTACCACACATCCTATTTACTTTCCTAAAAATGCTGTTTGTTGACTTTTGATCTTAGTTTTACTTTCCATATTTATTTTTATGCAAATTGTTTTAGTTCTACAGTAGATACAGTCAGCATCCATCTAAAACATACTAATAGTGTTTGGAGGCCGAGTTTCCCTGAAGCGTAAAAAGATATATTTACTCAGTTCTGAGAAGCAGTTAAAAGACAACACAAAACCTGCCTAACAATGTGAATTACTAATCTTAATGGCAAATAAAATGTGAATAAATAAATGAATACTAAGCGATACTAGGTTGTTTTTTTTCTGGAGGACATATTTGCTCAAGTAAACGTCAGTAGGAACAATAAACAATGGACATTTCTCTAGTTTGCTCAGAGATTGTTGTTATAGCTGTTCCCTCGGTGTGGCTTACACCATCGCTCTTTCAGTATATTATTAAGCCGGCAATAAGACGACAGGCTGTCTCAATGACATGTAAAATGCTGACTGTTTAAGCAATGTCTATTTAACTTGTTTTATTGTGGCAATTTACATTAGAGACTGTCATCCTGCCAGGAAGCTTTATAAAAAGTCCTGCGCTTGAGGTCCAGAAAGTGACACATGTCAGCGCTCATAGTCCCTCCCGCTGTCACTTGTGCCGTTCACGCAGACCTCCTCAAGTCCAGACGCTCTTCTGAGAGGCTGATTTAAGGGCCATTTGAATATTTCATTTCCTATTAATTATGCACTCTTACTCTACATGTCATTAGAAGAGAAAAAGGAAGGGGGAGGGTGGAATCATCCAGTGTAACAAAGGATGAAAGGGAGAGGAGATGCTGCTTCTGCTTTTATGAACTGCAGATTCACACGCGTGTCACGTTGTGTTTTAAGGTGTGATTTTGGATGGACGTTTTAAAAATGTTTGCTCGAAATCCAGCTTGAAAACGAGAAAAAAAAATGACCTTGTTATTATTATACCTTCAGTGCTGTTGAATTCTTAAAATCTGATTGGTCAGAAGCTGTTGATTAGTTTTCTTTTACAGCATGACTCGACAGTAGCGCTGGCTATAATTCAATAATAGGTTTATTTTAATTTTTATTGTTTCTATAGTAGTAATTCATATACTAATTTATAATGCAAGCGATAACAGGAGCTGTCTGGTCTCATGTTTATTTTAAATGGTTAAGAAGTTTGACATGTTCATTAATAAAACACAATTTTCAGTCATCTGCAAAGTTCTGTAGTGTAAGAGGAACTTTGGGATGTGCTGCTAGTGAAAATCAATCAACTTTAAGACTGTAACATCACACCCACCCCATTTGTATTTAAGCCTCTCTGAAAGATTTTATACATGGAAAGTGAAGATTATTATGCAAACAGACAGATATATTTGTATGAGAGATGAGAGACACTCATCCACTATCATTTCGGTCATTTCCTGTGAAGACGCACGTCTTGCACGTATGATCCCCATTCTCATCCATCTGTCCTGTTACCAGGAAGTCTCCCTCACATGCATGTCTGCTTAGCCTCTGCACACAGTGCACACATCTGCAGCAGTGACACTACCAACTCGTCCCTGCCAGCTCCGAGACTGATTAAGCCATCGCTGCTGTGGTTGCGGCCACCGCTTCAGCTTTTTTGATTAGCTATAAATGGCAAGAATAGGTGTGTTGGAAAAGAAAACAGTGGCCGGCATGCGAATTGTGTTTCCCTTCACTCTAACATCACTGCTGTTCAGCTCCACGAGCCCCCACCTGGTGATAGTGACCTACATGGTCAGCAGCGATGTGATATAATTTATGATATATATAATATATTGGATCCATTAGCGGGCATAATGAAGTAGCGAAATGAAAGGGTATTTGTGAAATCGGTTCAAACATCCTGCTCGGCTTATGATTAAATGATTAATGAAATGCCCCTGCATAAGCATTTTTCGAACCTGTAATTCATGCAGAGCCTGATAAAAATCCTCCAATCATATTTCCTTCACTGGCAAAAACCTTATCTCCTCATTTTATATAAATCACCACAAAAAAGGAGGAAAGCCAAAGACTTAGTGGGGCCAGCTACTTATTTAGATTAGTTATAAATGTGTTGGGGGGGGGGTGTCTGGAGTAGAAGAAGATCTTGGCAGTGTAAAATAATCATGCGTAATTATATTCATAATTCAAGTTTATTACAGATTTCATCTCTCTTCTCCTTGTTGTCCTTTGGCTTTTTCTCCTAGCTTCATTTAGTTCCTCTTCATCTCAATGACATAATTAACTGGAAAAACCACCCAAACTAAGTAGATTCCATTTACATTTTGAAAAGGAGAGAGGTTTTGCAGGAAGAGAGTCGGACAGTGTTCCGATTCTGTATTTTCTCCCAGATCATTATTCTTACCTCATACATAGGTTTCCATAGATACGGCCACCGCATTGCAAACAGTCGCTTTTTATTTATTTATTTATTTTTATTTATTTTTTATTTTTTGTGGGAAGAGGCGCTCATTCATGTGATGTTTCCACACATGGACTTATTTATTTTGCATAATTTCTGTACAATGCGGACAAAAGGAATGATTGTCCCACACACCACGCAGATAACGTAACTCCGTATTTCAACATCCAACTTTTACCAAATGTGTAATAGTCAGCTGTAAAATGTCATGCTTCTGTCTCACTTTCTGTCTTTCTCTCTATCTCCCTCTCTCTCTCCCCAGACATCTGAATAACGAGCATGCGTTAGATGACCGGAGTACGGCCCAGTGCCGAGTGCAGATGCAAGTAGTTCAGCAGCTGGAACTGCAGGTACCTCCCGTCTTTTCTCTCACTCCTCGCTTCTTCTGCTCCTCTTCAGTCCATCTCCATCCTCCCCACCTCCACCCCTACCTCCCCACCACTCAGAATCTCTCATTGCACATCTGTCCAGTGGCTCAGAGATGTGGGGAGGGGAAAGGCAGGGAACAAAAATGAAATTATTTTGTACATTTGTGAGTAACCAGTCATTAAAAATGTGTTATGTATGCATGACAGCTAGCCAAAGATATATGGGAAGCCTGGGGCCTTAGTCCAAAAGATAATTACATTTTGAATTTTACTGGGTTTTAAAGTCATTTATGACTTCTAACTATTTGGCAGCCCAATAAAACATTCAGTGATGGGCATGCTATTAATAATGCTCGGTTTTTATGGAAAAACACACGTTTCGAGCATTTCGTCAGTAAATACCACTTCTGCTGATTAATACATACATTGAGTGGTTTTAGCGCCAACAGTTGTAATGGCAGCTAATGTATATGCATAAGGATATTACTTATGCATGTATTCAGGGACGAGAAGGTGATGTTCCATTAGAGCAGATTAGCAAAAACGAGCGACAGACAACAACCCAGGAACATCTTAAGAGTAGTGTAGCTCCTAACACCATCCAGCCTCCCACCCATGTCCACTGAAGTGAATAAAACAAGAACAGTCGGTCGATTCATCACTACGTTCATAAACTGTATGCGTCTGTTTATCCATGCTTACCAAGCAGTGCATCCTATTCCGACTGGCCAACAGCACAAACATCAGTCAGGCTTTCATGTTTGGGTTTGGCACAAAGAAAAGGTGTAGTGTGTTTAGGTGTGTCTCAGACAGCTGTCTGTTGCTTAGTTCTGTGTGTTCCCATAACATGTACAATGTTGCATTGGTTAAATAGGAGGCATTTTTCGACGATTTCTGTGACAGGCCAGGAATCTGTATTTTGAAGGCAGAGGACAAGTGTAGTCTGCATGGGCTGTATGTTTGATATTAACCCACATTCATCCTCTCGTAAGGATCGTTTTTTTTTTTTTACATTGTGTGGAAAATTGAAATGAAAATGAGCAGCTTTTTCAAACCTGCTGCTCATTTGTACTTCATCTCTTATGTCCTTTTTTGTCCTGATTACAGTTAGCAAAAGACAAAGAACGTCTGCAAGCTATGATGACTCACCTACATGTCAAGTCCACAGAACCCAAACCCACCCCACAGCCTGTAAGTAACAGCCCTCCCACTTGTTTCCTTGTTTATCTTCTTCCTCCTTCTTTCCTTTGTTAATTGCAAAGAAAATTGCTTTTTCACTATTGCGACATCACTTCAAAAGCCAAAAGATGAAGCAGAACAGCCATAAATAGAAATCCCAGAAAGTAACTGATTGGTTTTTTGATGTAACTGATCTTTTTTTTTTTTCTTACTAAAGGTATAGTACAAATCACCCAACCATAACTAATCAATTTATTTTTTTCTTGTAACATACATGTATGCATAATATTTTTTAAAGACTTCAAAGTTTACTGGCATGCTGAAATTGGTTCACCTTCTAATACCGTTAGTATTGATATTCCTATTGACGTACCTAGTCCTGCTCCTCACTAATTGTAACACTCAGCGACTCCAGACTTAACTAAGAGAATATTCCAAATGTATATGATCTTTATGACTGACCATAGCTTTGGTGATGGTGCCAGACTGGTTGGTTCGAGGATTTCAGGTACTGCTAATCTTCTCACACACAAAAGTCTATAGAGTTTACACTTGATGGTGGGAAGTGAGCTGTAGTTCTGTCTGCAGTAACCCCTTGTAGAGGTCAGAGGAGAATGGCCAGGCTGGTTCAAGATGCCACAAAGGTTATTGTCACTCAAAATAACCACTCTTTACAAACCATGCAGAGCAGAAAAGCATCTCACTATGCACAACACGTTAAAGGACCACAACGGGTTCCACTTTTCTCAGCTAACAGGAATGTGAAGTGGATGCTACAGTGTGACACCACAGGTTCACTGCCCAGCTTTGGTGTGGTCATCTGTTTTTGTAGCGCATTTGCCTCCAAGTTCAACGTGTGCATTTCTGTTGAATACAGTTGTAAAGTTTTGCATGATTTTGCACACTGTGCTGCTGCCACTTGATTAGCTGATTGGATATTTGCATGAATGAGGAGATGTGCTGATGTTCCTATTAAAATCCACATGCTGTAGATTAGCAGGTGTCCATAATTAAGGGTAGGGTTTTTTTTTTTGTTGCAGTGTCGTTTTTTTCTTGTTTGTTTATTTTGCAGCAGTTCGCCGAGTCAAAAGCAGTATAATTAGATCACCAATTACCATTTAATTAATTCCTGTCTGAACTCTCACTTTTTGTGTGTGTGTGTGTTTGTGTGTGTGCTGGAAAGCATCCAAATGGTGAAGAAAACAAAGAGCAGGGCATTGAGCATCTGCCTGTCCTATTGTAAACGTGTGTGTATGTGTGTGAAGATACATTTCTTCTTTGGAACCATCAATAATAATAATAATAATAATGTCACTGTTACATACAACTGTCGAGATATTTTTTTGTATTTAATGTCTGTATATGTCAGTACAAACATACACTGCTCCATAATTGACACAGCAAAATAACATTCACAGTGCAGTAAGGTGCATAATAAGAACCAGCACAAATACAGGCATAGGGAAGCTCTTTAAGGCATTAACAAAAATTCTTACAAAAACAGAAAAGCCATGGATGACGACAACACTTAGCCTTTGTCAGCGTCAGCCTTCTGAATTTCTTTATTATATACATGTCCATCAAGTGGGGCATCAGGATGATAATGAGTGTTAATAGGCTGTGTGGTAATTGTGCTAGATGCGTGTGCTGATGGTCGGGGGTGGAGATGGGGTGGGAAGTGATGGGGGGGCTGGGGCACTGTCTGTTGGCTTGAACCTACCTTGTCCTCCATTTACAATGACAGCATCACAATGTAAAAATTTAGACATCTGATACCGTGAAAGCAATTGACAGGGTTGACATTCCATTAATTTTGTAGCACGAATGCAACCGTTTGTGACCACGACAACTGAAAATCCGTCTTTTTCCCCCCTCTGCTTTTCTCCCCTTCCCTCATCACGCACCACACAGTAATCATGTTTAATTCGAAAACCATGGCCTCCTTTGGCAAATTAGCAATTAAAGCAGTTTGGTGTGGGAAATATGTATTTGTGTCATCAGCCACACTGCACACACACAGATTAATAACAGGAGCAGCAGGTCAGGCTTGCGTTTTCCACTCTAGTGAAAGAGGAGCACAGCTGCCAGGAGATCCACTGTACCACTTAGAGCTCCCTGCTTAATTAGTTTCTTATAGTCATTATTACTTAATACCTCTTTATAAATCTTTTGTTTCCACTTCATAAAAAGGGAACAACCCTGTTTCTTCAGAAGGTTCTGGACCTTCTGGATGTTTTAGCCAGCGCCATCATGCCGAGGGTCAGTCAAATATGCAGTTTAACCAAGGTACCCCCTCCACAACTAGCCGCTAATTAGGATCCTTCTAATATGCGGTTGCAGCCTGTAATTAGTTCAGTTTGGCCTCTTCATCTCTAGCTTATTAGAGGCCTCTCAGGGGCGGGAAAACAAACGCTGTCAACTGGCATGATTCAGGAGCACAACTCAAATTAAGAGGAAAATAAAATTCTCCAAGACAGAGTAAAACAGTGAAGATGTCTCTGAATTACCGCTGGATAGATGGAAGATGGCAGAGGTGGAATAGAGCTCTTTGTCTTTACTAACATTTGTGCCACCCACACAGTGCTCACTGCTCCCGAGGTTGATTTAAGGGTGTGTTTGCAATTAGCAGTGGCATGCACCCAGGCAGTGATTAACGCATCGGTCCAATCTCTCCTTTTTTGTGTGTCTTTCAGCTCAACCTGGTTTCCAATGCCACACTGTCCAAGACGGCCCCCGGAGCATCGCCGCCCCTCAGCCTGCCTCAAACACCAACCACACCCACCACCCCACTCACACCGCTCTCCCAGGCCCACTCGGTCATCACACCCACCAGCCTGCACAGTGTCGGACCCATTCGCCGACGCTACTCCGACAAATACAACATGCCCATATCGCCAGGTAGCTCACTGTTTAATTACAGACAGAGCGGTGGCCCACAGGGTATAATTCTTTATCAGCATTTAAGTTTTTATTATTCTTCAGTCAACTTTTGTATATGAGAGATATTTTTTATCGAACTGATATATTGGTGTTTTTGTGAATTGTATGTGTACCAATAACAGATATTGGCCAAAACAAGGAGTTCTACATGAACACAGACGTGCGCCCTCCTTTCACATACGCATCATTAATACGGCAGGTAAGACTTTGCTCCCAGTGTACATGTTGGTATCTTTTCTCCTCACTCTATACTTTCAAAAACCATTCATATTTTCAGCATGTACGCAAACTGCAAACATTTGTTCATCGTTTTTTTCCTTACAATTAATACTGTTAAAATTTCAAATATAATTTAGACCTGCAACACAAAGATTAACCACCTGCATTGAGCTTGATGGTGTCTGAGAGCAGGGAGTGTGTGCGGGGGGGGGGAGGAGCTCACATACTGTATAACAATTGCTTTTGATGAAGCATTACAGCCGATGTGATTATTAGGAAATTCATTTCCCACAACAGCGGGGATGGAACATCTTTAAGATGCCCAGTCAATTATCAGAGCCAGCCGCTAATCTGCCATTGCACAAGCATTAATCTGGGCAGGGCGATAATTGGCGCCCTGTAATCTGTCCCCGGCAAAATAGTTTTCACTTGTTCTAGTTGCTTAGCAGGAAAGGGTGTATTCAAATGGATGCATTTGAATGAGGCCCACACCAAAAGCATTCTGTAAACAAAGTAGCAGAGAGCATGGATCAGCAGAGGCTTGTTTTACATGCTCCATTAAAGGGAAGGTAGCCTGAACACGCATCTCCTTTTGTTTAAGTCCATGTCTGTAAAGGAAATGGAAAACAAATTGTGCTCATCACCATGTGTGTGTGTGCGTGCGTGTGTGTGTGTGTGTGCTTTTTTCCAGGCGATACTTGAGTCACCAGAAAAACAGCTAACACTAAATGAGATATACAACTGGTTCACGCGAATGTTTGCATATTTCAGGCGGAATGCAGCTACCTGGAAGGTAATCTCTCGGCCCCGTTCTCAACATCCTGGTCTGATAAGAATGTACATTAAGTATTTCTTCATGTCCGAATTATAAATCGTATCAGCTGCATCTTTTGACCATGTTTATGGAAAGAATGAAAAGAAAGCAAATAAAATTCGGGGCTTACATGATTAAAGGCTTACAAGCTCATCGTCTGCGGTTGTGGAAAAAACAGCATATACATGCACACAGAAACACAGAGTAAAACCAGATGGCGATAAAGAAACAGTATGTGAAATTAAGATAGAAAGTGAATAAAATGTGAACGTGTGAGAAAGACTGGCTGACTGGCTGTGACTGTAGCTTTCAGCTCCTTAACTCTGTGCTTCAGCAGTCACTGACAGCTCTGCCATGGGGGCTCATTGTACTTATAACTGCCAGCTCCCGCACTGAAACACACACACACACACACACAGAGGAAAGATCACAAGATAAATAGGATACTCAAAGGCTAATAGGTTCTAACCATTAGATTATCTGAAACCTTTCATTGTGTTTCAGTCGCTTTACCAAAACAACGAGCTTAAAATTTGTTATTGCAGTTTCCATTTGGCTTTTTTCCTTGGGGGAAAAATGTGTTTTTCCGAATGCAAATATAATTTAGCTTAATGATCCTCAGAAGGTGCCGGGAGAGGGGTCCTATTTAAACATATTTTTACATTTGTTTTGGACACTTGACTAGCTTTAACGGGACCCTGGTTCATTTGTTGTTCTTTTTTTGTTTTGTATTGTTTTGTTTCTGTTTCCTGGGTTTTTTTTTTCTTTTGTTTTGGTTGTGTTTTTTGTGCTCAAGCATTTGAGTTTCCACTTTGCATCAAGGCAGGAAACGATCAACTATCTCCTACTTTAACCACAAGCAAATGATAAAGCACCATGCTGACAACCCTGCCATGCAAAGCCATTTGTCACTGAGCTCTTTATTTAGTAAATATTGGCCATGTACTGTACAAATGGGCCTGATGAAAAGGTAAATTATGAACACGGTAAAGCATGTTATAACAGCGTGGTTTCCTTTCATTGTTCAGTGATGTGGCTAAAAGTACTGCTTAACGTGACGGGCCAAAATGTTCTGTTTATTTGATTAAATGTTTTTGCACACTGGAATTCTGTTTGCCTTCTAAGGAGGTCCATTACAGTTGGCACCATGATCACTGGTTCCTTTGTATTTTTAATGTTTGGAAGCCATATTTCTAAGTTAGACAGATGAGAACTTCCAATAAAAGCATCGTCAAATCAAGCCCAGTTTTGCAATGTTAGGCCTGTGTAGTTTTGTATTTTGTAGTGTATTTCCATTGGCTTGTTTCTCTTTGTACTGATAGATTTTTTCTTTTCTTTCACACCAACTGCAGAACGCAGTCCGGCATAACCTTAGTCTTCACAAGTGTTTTGTGCGAGTAGAAAACGTTAAAGGGGCGGTATGGACTGTTGACGAGATAGAGTTCCAAAAGAGAAGGCCACAAAAGATCAGCGGGTAGGTCCACCCCCCTCTCCACTGCACGGCCAAATCCTCCTGTCTCGTGGTGTTGATTGATGGAAAACCGATTCCATATCCACATCATCTTATGTGCTGTGCTGCTGAACTGACTTGCTGCTAGCTTCGCTGTGCATCTCTGTACCCCTACAGCTGCTTGCTGGGACCCACAGTGACTTTGTGTTTGGTCATGCATTCCCTAATCTTCTCACCTGACCATTTTCTGTCTGTCTGTCCATCTGTCTGTCTGGTCATTGCATCTGCCCTGGCTGCTCCTCTCCTTCCCTACCCTCCCTCGGTGCCTCCTCCCCTTTTCAGGGTGCTGTGCGCACTAACCTCTCCCTACACAAGTGCTTTGTAAGAGTCGAGGATGACTTTGGGTCCTTTTGGACCGTAGACAACGAAGAGTTTAAAAGGGGCCGCCACATTCAGCGAGGTCGCCCCCGGAAGCACAGCGTCGACAACATCTATGACAAGCTACTTGTACAGTAAGGACTGCCCGTCCCCCCCACCCCACCCTACCCTTCTCCTTCCTACAATATCCCTGCATGCTTTGCTTCAATGTGCCACATGCTCATCCTGTGTTTAGTTTTTCATTCATCCCTCTTTTTTTTTTTTTTTGGACAGTGTCTTTCTTCTCTGAAATGATCTATCAGCCTTAATGTGTGTAATCTGCGATGCATAAATCTGTTGAGATAGTCGTCTGTCTGAGTCACATAAATAGTACAGCAATACATTTGCGGGTATTGATTTTGTGTTCCTTTTATTGGGCATTGCTCTCTTAATGTGAGTCTTGAGTAGTCATCAATCCACATACAGTTCAAGTACTACTGAGAGTCAGTCATTGGAAACCTTTGTGTTAAATGATTTATCAATACCTGCATGTAGTCACATAGTTAGCACTCATTTGTAGATGACTTTTATGAGTTTATCTCTCTTGCAGTGAAAACTGAAATGGGTCTTGTGTGTGTATGGTCATTTCTACAGGAGTCCTGCTCTAGTAAAAAACATTCAGACCAGTTTGGGATACGGTCCTGTCCTCCCGGCTTCCTTCCAGGTAATTCACCAAGTAGGGCTGGAGAATACGAAGATACAGTATTAATATTGTGCTTATATAAATGTCTAATGTTTAAACAACAACAAAAAAAGCAGCTATGGAAGCATATTTATTTTTTGTAAGTTTTTAATGCTTATATTTGTAAATGATTACAAATTTGAAAGATTTCTTACTTTTTTTTTCCTGTTTAGTGTAAATGCAATAATCATAAATGCTATTTTACTAGCAGTATCTGTGGAAGCATTTATATTATGATGCAAATCGAGTAGAAATTGCCCGGCCCTATCACCTAGCATAAGTCCCGAAGCTTGACCTGTGTACTCATGATGTCTTTGATTCATTCTCTACCATTTAGCACCATCATAACTCCACTCACTCTTGCATTATGTCTCTGCTTTTTCAGGCTTCGATGGCCGAAAACAGCATACCTCTATACACTACCGCTTCCATCGGAAGCCCCACTCTTAACTCGCTTGCCAGTGCTATCCGAGAGGAGATGAATGGGGCCATGGACCACGGCAACAGCAACGGTAGTGACAGCAGTCCCGGGCGCTCCCCTCTTTCAGCTATGTGAGTGTTTCACTCTTTCAACGCTCGCTCTGTATGTGTGTATGTGAGAATGTACAGTATGGGAGTCTAGGTGTGCAAGTATGTAAGTGCCTCAGATATTAAATTGGCTTCCAAAAGCACAGGCTTTAATACACGGCTCATATAATTATGCAGGAACATTTAGCAGAGGAAGTACAAATTGTGATATGTTTTATGCTGCTCAGATCTGAAATCTGAAAGGAAACTCCACCTTTTGGAAAGTCCTCAGTCTGGGACAGATCATAAAGGAAATGCTCTCTCTCTCGCTCTCACTCTCTCTCGCTGTTTTTTCAAGCACCGGGTTTATAAAGGTTTATTGCCTCCGTTTTCTTTAAATATTTACAAAAGCTGTGAATATAAGATGTCAGAGCTCTTTTCCATGGCAGGCGAGACCCACAGTGCGTCCAATAAGCCTCCAAGCTGCTGAAGAGAGAGCATTTTAAAAAAAAAAATGACCTGTTTAAAATTGTGCCAAAACTTTCCCACTGCTAATCAGCTTCATTTCTAGAGTTTGTCTAATATATCTAGGAACAAGGATTTCAGACAATACTGTACTGAACTTTGCTGAGTTCTGGGTTGGAAAAGTGCTTGTACTAATGATTAGGGCATAGCTACAGGCATGGCTCAGTCGCAGGATAGAAATAACAGGATGTGAATGCCAGCCTCGAGCCTGCCTGCCTGCCTTTTAGCTCCTTACTAGCAGTTTTTGGAATGCATTTGCCAAATTAAATAAGTAGCTCAAAATCTATTACTCAGACAGGGGTGTAAGTGCATGTAAAGAATGAGTATAAGTAAAGTTTGATGTTGATGAATGTTGTTTTGTAGTACAAGCCAGATATGCTTTACATACCCCTAGAAATAGTCCCAGATTCCTTTCTGTAAACTGTTCCTCTTACATACAGCCAAAACATTTTTTTAAAAATTAATACTAGGTTTAATTCTGCAGTTATAGAGAGATGTATGTAAAGCAAAGCATTGTGTTGCCTCCTCAGTGGCTCTGGCTACACAAAGCTCAAACTGTTTGCATCTTTGAGGGGAATTTTTTATTATTTTTTTTTAAACCCAAACTGTCGGGAAGAAGATGAGAGGAAAAAAATATCAGTTTATCACTAATTAACACTTGGCAAATGTGCCATACCACAGAAACACAGTTTACAGTGCGCTCGAAACACTGATTAATTTAGAGATTCTCCTACAGCTGTTCTTAATGTTCCTTTTTTTTTCCTTTTCTCTATATTTTTTTTTTCTTCCTCTACTCCACAGCAGTCAGCACTCACGCTTTGGCTCACTGTCCCCGCAGTGTTTCAACAATGAAAATTTGGCAGATCTCATCTCTTAGGAGAATCCCTTGCCCAGACTGTGGGCTGTGGGGAAGGGGGGCTTTGCGTTTTTCCTTGTTTACGGCTGACAGCGTTATTATTCTCGTAAGGGCCCTGTTTCTTATCACCCGGCGTTTGTGTCGAGCCTCCTCGCCAACCCCGAACCGCCTCCGCCTTTTCTCTCTCACTTCCCTGCCAGCACTTTTCTTCCTCCCTTATTGACACTGTGGTAAGGAGGCGCATTAATTTTGTGCGTATTTAAAGCGTGCGTGTCGCTGTCTGCTCGCCGTGTTTTTTTTGGTTTTTTTTCCTCTTCTTCTTTTTTGCCAGCTTGAAGTTGATTAATGACGGAACCTCGTGCAAGGTCGTCCTCTTGGGACCCGCCTCACAGGTTGGGCATGTTAACGAGTGGGAAGAGGAACACACAGCGTGCTGATCTAACGCCACTGGGAGCCTGACAGGCGGCCCGCTCTCTCTTCCCCAAACTCTCCCTCTCTCTCTCTCTCTCTCTCTCTCTCTCTCTCTCTCTGTCTATATGCCGCTCAGTCGCTAGAGTCCATTCTCTCCTCTCCACGTCACGCGTTGTTAATCTCCCTCATTTATCAATTCTTAGTGAATACCCTTGTTGTTGGCAGTTGTGGAAAATAAAGCTCCAACATTTTCCTGATGGTGGAAAAGCAAAAAGGGAACTAAAGTTATCAAGAGCACCAGTGTATTATGGTTACTGGTTAATTAAAAGGACAGCCAGTTGTTTCCCTACTCAGTTTTATATAACATGCATTTAAATTAAAACAAAAACTGTGAGGTTTATTTATGATAAAAAATGTTTTTTTTCTGTGTGTGTGTGTGTTCAGGCATCACATTAGCGTTAAAGAAGAACCACTGGACCCAGAGGAGCACGAAGGGCCGCTCTCCTTAGTGACAGCCAATCACAGTCCAGACTTTGATCACCATAGAGATTATGAGGACGACCACGGGAACGAGGACATGCTGTAAGGCTGCTTTCCCTCGGGTCCTCTCCAAAGGGGCCAAACTTAAACTGAAATCATCTGTGAGACCACTCCCAACCTAGCAAGTCCGACTGGATTCCCAGTCCCTTTTGTTGACAGCTATTAAAAAAAAAAAATTCCAATTTACTCTTAGTGCCATTAATCATGAGATATACATGAGATAAGAAAAAAAAAAAGAACTATTCCATTTGGGAGTATTTTTCAGTTGTTTTTACTTTTTTGGGTTAAAGACAAAGACCAAGCACGTAATTTCTACTTGCGTCCAGTAAAGGAGCCATTTGGTACTGGGGGACTACTACTTCACATTGCCTGGTCTGATGGCATTGAGGCCAGAGCGGACATGAATGAGAAAAACGCGCGCAGAGAAAAGACTGCCACTTTTGCCCTCGAAGTTCAACACTGATTTACAAACTACAGAAGAGTGCACACTTGAATCATTAGCCCCCAAACAGACACTGATGCGGAGCATGTGGGCGCGGGTGTACGTGATTTCAGTTCAATGACACTGCCTTCAAATCAGCTTGGGTTGCTTTCAACCTCAGTGTTGCCTCCAAACTCAGTCTGATGTTTTGATGGCAAAATAATACTTTTATTTTTCATTCTTTTTGTTCTTTTTTTTGTCCCCCTGATTTGTCCTATGCTCTTATTTGCTATATAATTTGACTTTGTTTTCTGTACCTGATCAGACCTCATGCTCATTGTTGTAGAGATTCTGTACGATCTGCACTTGATGATGAATGTGTATAGTTTCTTTCCATGATGTTTCATTTCTCCTTTCCTCTCCATTATTTAATGGGAAACAGAATGTCAAATTTACCATGTAGTATTTTCTGTCATTTATTCCACATTTCAGATCACCATCACACTGTCACATTGCTCACTGTCTCTCTCTCTCTCTCTCTCTCTCTCTCCCACATACACTCACACACACACGCAGGCAGACACACACACACACAGTCCATCTGCATATGCACTCCTCGTAATGAAGGCTTTTTCCACGCATCAATGAAGTTTAATTTTCACAAGGGAATGAATGACAGAGAAATCAACGCAGGTTACGACTTGTCCTTATGAAATACCTTCTGAAATCCCCTCTCATTGCAGTGTGTTAGCTGCAGCCGAATCACTGATCAAAACACTGGTGCGAAAGTGGGGGGAAAGAAAAAATTTAAATGTCAGAATACAATGAAGCAGTGGCAGAGATAATTTTTCTCTTTCTTTTTTTCCCCCCATTCTGTAATTTATGGACTGTCGGGTTAAGGTTAGAGGACTTTAAAGTGCATTCCCTGTTGTTTTAATGTCTTGTTTGCCCACATCAATGATAAGCCCACTCCCTCTCTTATTAGCAGTTGTTAGTAATTACACATGAGATAAAAAGGTTTAAGGGATTACAAGCCACGGTTGGCATTAGAAGCCATGACCACTAAGCATTACAGCATCAGGGGCAGCCCACTATGACCACATGTTTCCTGCCACATTACCTTGGAAACCAGAATGAAGTCAATTTCAGGCTCACATTAAAAACATCCACGGTACAGTGTCGGAGACGGGGACGGGAGGGGGGTGGTAAGGGGACGTCAGAGGGGGTGTGTAAGGGGTGCTGGGCAGCAATAAGCAGCCGCTCTCATTTCCAATTGCCTGCCGATTCATCCAAAATAGCGAAACGTTTCCAGTCTGTAACACCAAGAAGCGAATTAGAAATTAGAAGCGACTTAACCAAATTTTTATGCATCTTGATTTATGACTGCAACCAACCACTCTTTTTAATTTATTATTTGTTTTTATTATTGCTTTAATTATTTTTTTTCCTTGTTTTTGAGTTGTTGATGTGTCTGTTACCGGTGACTACCAAAGATAAATGACAAGTTAAAAAAAAAAAAAAAAAGATGTTCTATGTTCCATGCAATAGCAAAACAAAAGGCCAAATATCCAAATATCCTCCCCATGCAGTGCAAAAGAGGGATAAGAACAGTGTAAGGGTTTGGGTGAATAAATGAGTGAGCTGTTTAACTTTGCTTAAAAGTTTAAAAGCCAAAGGGGTTGTTTAAGGGGCAGCTGCAAGTTTTTCTTTTTCTTTCTTTCTTTCTTTCTTTCTTTCTTTCTTTTTTTTTTTTGCCTTTGACCAAATGGGAAATGGGAGAGAATATGTTGAATAAACACATGACCATATCATAGTGCTGTTCTCTCTGCACCAAGCTGAGGTTAAAGTAAAAGAAGGTTTGTCTTTGTAAAAGTGTCTGGATTAAGTATAAAGGCTAGTAAGTGAAATACACGATGGGGAAAGGATTTAAATAACACAACAATGGACCAGTTTTCTCTCTCTCTCTCTCTCTCTCTCTCTCTCTCTCTCTCTCTCTCTCTCTCTCTCTCGGGTTGTTTTAATGTTCGGATTAGATTGTATGCCACTTACTATGTGAATCCAGTTGTTTCTTCTTAAACATTGCAAATGCTTTATGATTGTGTTTTAAAGTTTTTATATCAACTTTGTTTTTACATTAAAACCAAACACTCCTGTCGACTAATAAGCTGGGTACAAGGTACTTTAATGGCAGTTTTGTTGTTTGTTTGTTTGTTTTGTTTTGTTTTGTTTTTCATGATAAACTCTGGAAATCATTTGATTCACAGAAAATAAACCACACGGGGCGGGCAGCTGTCGACGGGCTGAAAGCAGTCAGAGTGTGAAAGACATGCGCTCATCGTGCGCTAATCCAAATCTCTTAGCGTTAATGTGGGAGAAAGAGGATAAGCAGGTAGATAAGATCATCTTCCGCATGTGTAGCTCAACATTACTAAAGTGAAGCAGCATGAGAAAACTGTTAGTACGCATACCTCAGTTCAGACCTATAGGGAATGATTAAACAAAGAGAAAAAGGAAAAAAAAAAAAAAAGAGATTCCATTTCACTCTGTTGCACTTAGTTGTATGTCCTGCATGTTTAGTCTAAAACTGTAGCAAATGATATTTTAAGAAAGAGTTTTAAAAAAAAAAAATGATATAAAAATGCAAAAAACCTACTTGTTTATCTTGAAGGTCTCATGTTTTTTTGTGTTTTTTTAAAAAAAAAAAAAACCAATTCAAACCTCAGGCCTGTTTTGTTTTCCTTAAAGAAAAGTCAAATCTTTCTCGAAGGTTTTTTCTTTTAGTTTTTGAGGCATGGTATACTGTCTTAGACGCCTTCACGTGTGGGCTTTTATTCCCGTAGGTTGTACATAACACCACATTATATCCGTGTGTGCTTTCTTGTTTTCTTTTTTTTTCTTTTTTTTTTCCTTTTTTTTTTTCTTTAAAAAGAACAAAAATGTTTGTAATGCCATGTTTGCTTTATCATTCGAACTGCTTTGTACTGACTATTAAAAAAACAAAAAAAAAAAACAAAGCAATGACAAACTGCTGTATGTATTGGGATAGCAACGTGCTGCAAGTAATCAATCCACCCCCTTTTTTTTTAATTTTTTTAACAAAGAAGGAGAGTAAGACAGGATGAGGTTTGGGGATAATTACCCTTTTTTATTTTTTTGGGGGGGGTGGTGGGGTTTGAAATCTGTAAAATAGAGAGCAGACTTGTCTGTTATTACTGACCTAAGCGTTTTGGTTTGTATAAAGACTTTCTCCTCTTTTGTGTTTTTGATACGTCTTGTGTTTACTGGTCCGGCGTCTGACCCCTGTCCCCCCCCCCCCCCCCCCCCACTGATCTGGTCCAGATTTTGAAGCTCGGAGCAGACAGGTGTGTTGCCTCAAATGAAAAAAGAAAGAACACTGAAAAATGACTCGAATCATAGAGAGCTGTGCTAAAGTGCTCAGTAATATATCGAGGAGTATCCAATCATTTACATAAAACATGAGGAAACAAGGTCAATATGCAGTGCCAAGACTATTTGTAGGATTCGTCTCTCGTTCTTTCCTTTTCTTTCTTTCGTTCTCCCTTCCTTCAAGTCTCTTTATCTTTCATGCACATTCTGGTTAAATAGTAGTGGACTTTTTCCTGGTTTTAGTATTTAATATATTTTTTTTTTTGTCACTATTTTTTCAGCTTTTCTAACTTAAACCCGAGCACAGTCGAGTTCAAAAGATACTAAACGTCCCTCAGCCTCATGTGTGCATGATATAGAATGGAATTTGAGATCACTCCCATAACACACACACACACCTTCTAATCCTCCATTTCTTAGAACATTAGTGCTATTTCATGTGATGCTGTACAAGCTCGTCCCATTCACCAGGTTTCCTAAGGTACAGTGAGGGAACGAGCGTGAGCGACCCAACAGATCACTATCCAGGCTGTAAACTTTGTCATTTTATTTTTGCGTTTTGTTAGAGAACAGATTCATCAGTCTGTAATCCCTCCTTCACTCTCATGTTTTATGCAGACGATCATGTTAAATCCAGTCTCGGTGACTGGAACATTCAATAAAAATGCAATAAAAACGCTGGTTGTTCCACGACTGTTTCTCCAAATGCTCATTTCCACAATATCCAAATTGCAATCTAGGCTTGCGAAACTCGCTCGGAAGAAGCAGCGTGTCAGAAAAGAAATGAAATGCTTACACATTTCTACCATACATACACATGCAATAACAGGCTGGTCAGTGGAACCCGGGTTCGAGACGTGGGATCTGACGGTTGTGTTCGTGTGTATCGTCCAGTCTCCAGCAGCAGTGACGGCGGCTCTCTGCTCACACATTAAATCCTTCTGTAATTAAAGAGACAGTTAAACCGTCCCTCCCACTAGCAATTTAGAGGAACTGCATTTGAACAGCTATAAATCGTGACTGCATTAAAATTCCAAAAATATTAGCGATATGGATTTCTGGATGGAGATAAACGCTGATGATGATGATGACGAGACGCTTTTTACGGCGGAAAGTGCGGGGTCGTGTTAGCCACTAAACAGCAGACAGAGATCAGGCTTAAGCACTTTTAATCTTGTGAAACAAGCAATTACAAATAGTCGCATTGATTCGTTAAAAAGCTTTAGGTGACATAAATTGTTTCGTGCTTATCTTATTGCTCAGACACGTAAATGCCATCAAGGTTGTTATTAATTAAAGCCACTCAAAGGCAGGATTTAAAGGAAACTATATTAAAAGAAGGAGAGAAAAAAAAAAAAAATCATCGCCTGCCTTTTTACTGCTGATTTTTCGTTTTTCTTTTCAGCTCCATTATTTCTGCGGTCGGTATCATTGCACAGGACTCTCTCTCCCTCATGAAATGTCTGGAAAAATCCACAAGAAGAAAACACTGTTATTGTTTTAATAAAACAACTAAGAAAAGACTAGAATGAATAGAATATTGAATAATATGACCTTCAGCTTTCAATGCTTCTATAGTGTGTGTCATTAAACTGCTTTGGGCGCACAAACATTTTCGACATTAACGTAGCTCTTCATCATGCATTTTCCAGAAAACCTGACTGAGCTACACACAAGCAACAATCAGGGAGAAGAATTTCCATAAAGCCCACATTCATAAATCAGTAGAACTCCATTTGTTCCCAAGATTTCTACGGTTTCTTAGAAATGTTTGTAAAAAAAGTCAGCGAAATTTGTGCAATCCTGAAACACTTGAACTAGCTCTTTTTATTGTGCTCTTTTCGCTGTATTCCTTCTCAGCAGAGTTTTTAGACTGATGGGATTCTTAGTCTGTGACCTAGTGATCCAGTATGGATGTATTCATCGATACAGGCTCCACAGAGCTTCTGTAAGTCACTCTGGATTATTACAGCTAACAGATGCTGGAAATGTAAATTTCTACTCATTCTATTATCTAGTCATTTTTAAAAATGTTAGAAATCTCTCTCTCTCTCTCTCACACACACACACACACACACACTTCTTCTGCACAACCTCCACAACATTTGCAGCTACAATGTGTACATAATTATTAAGCAAATGTAAAATTTATTAGCATATGAACCGAATCTGTTCAATTATTCCTAAGACACTATTATTACATTTCAGGTTCATTTATATTATTACTAACATGATCTCCATGAGAAAGCTTCATTCCAGAGAAACACATACAGTTGTATTGATCAAATCAAAAAGAAAGCTGTTTTGTACTGAAACATGACAAAAAAAAATGACACACACACACACACACACACACACACACACACTGAGTGACAGGCAGCTAGGAGCTACATACAGTACATGTGTCCTTGTCATTTGTCATTGGAAGCAGCCAAAGTTGCCATTTTAATTGACATATTAGTCCTAAAATAATTGTTATATCGGGTAATAAATATAACAGTTGTTTAATAATTATGCATGTGTTAGTTCCAGCACAGAATTAAGAGTGATACGATGTTGTGTTACATCATTTGCGTTAAAAAAACTCTTAAGGGAAATATCTTGAATTCAGTCTAGTATTTCCTAGTGTAAGAATAGAATTAACCCAAATAGATGTAAATATTCTACAATAATTAATCAATAAAGACATAGAATTATAGCATAATTATTAAAGCTATTTCTAGACATTTTTTTGTCTATTGGCAGATTCTTTTGCATCTTTCTAGAAATTGATGCTTAAAATCAGCAAAATGATCTCTCAGGTCATCTTATATTTGAGTTATTATAATCTTGTAATAGGAAATATTAAATACATTTGACTGTAATTACAGATATTTTCCCTCGCTAGGATGTGATATTTTTTGCAGTGTAGACGTTATCCAAGAATTATTGATAACACATTATTATTAGAGCTTTATCAGGCATTATTAGAGCTTATAAAAATGCTTGTGAGAAATGATTAGCCACCTTCATTCACAATTATAATGATTTACGAACATGAGCTTCATTGCACATATTACTAAAATTGAATTGTGTCCAAAAATTAATTTCTTTTTTTGGCTTGTAACATATTTTAAAAACTATGAATTAAGAAAAATATAGAAATTTACACCAAAACCATGTAGACATTTTGAATTAACTTTCATAAACTTGCCTAAGGTTTCCGTAAAGATCACATTGGTTGTAATAATACAAACCAACATGGCTGTAAAATCTTGTAAAAAGGCGATATGTCTCATGGCCATATTTAAGATGTTTTTATATTCGTTTTATTACATGTTAAATTCTATGCACAAACCAGTTTGGTGTTGTCTTCCAGTGGAGTTTGAACAGAATCTCTTTTTTTAAATACATTTCATCAAAACCTATGATTTCAGAAGGCAGCATAAAATCTAAAAATGTAACCTTGTGAATTTTCTTGAAGGCCACCAGTCCCACAGTACACAGCACCTGCATCTCCCAGCGTTCAGCGTATCTCACGGCTCCCAGCTTCAGCGTAATGCTTCAGGAGTGAAATTAGTGCATTATCTTATTTACATATATTGAGTTGCAGTAACAAAACTCTATTTCTGCTTCTCATTTCATTTTAATTAAAGCAATGCGATGTAACAGCAATCCACACAAGAGCCTCCCTTTAATAGTCTGAACTGGCAAATCCCCAACATTGAAGCGTGGCAATTAGCAAAGGCAGCAGCGTTTGTTATTCAAGGGTTCAGAATAGATTACTTTAAAAAAGAAAAAAAGAAAAAGACTTTGTTTATTAAGATGGCCTGCTGCGGGCGCTGGCATGCAATAGACCTGGCTGCAATTAGATTCCAATTATTTGTCTGTTTTCTGATATTGCAAACAGGCACTTAGCACATCAGTTAATTTGACACACACTGCTGCTTGGATTAGCCAGTAATTAAAACACGTTCTGTTAATTAAATGATGACCACTTTATTTCAGGGCCTCTTATGTTTGGAGGCCTTTTTATTTATTTATTTTTTTTATTTAGTGTAGCAAGCGCTGTTTGGCTCATTGGTTGCCAGACGCTGCGCTAATCAGACCTTGTTTTGTTTCAATTAGCACCTGCTGTTGAAAAGATTGCCTGTCACTGCTCCTCAACCCCCACAGAGATGCAGCGCCATGTACGCTGGCTAATACAGAGACATGCACCTCTGTGAATATTCAGCTAGATTGGTTTAAAAGAGTCAAGGAATTAAAGGAAGAATGAAAAAGCATGTTCAGGGGAGGACCTGTTCATTTTAAAATAGTACTTTTTCTTTAAGCGTAACTTAATGTGAGCCAGCATTACACACATTACACAACATACCTGAGGTTCAGAATGACTGATATACATTCACGAGCAGATGCATTAAAACTGCTATCTTTCAGAATGAATTATTTTGGAGAACACTTAAAATCCATCTTGGTTAATTCTTTCCTAACACTCCGTATTCAAAGAAGCATTTCTGAATAATTTAGTTGATGCAACAGACATGAATAATTACAAATCTGCCTGCTTTATGTCACCATGCATTAACAACATTAACAGATATGACCAATTTCTTTTTTTGTTCATTTACATTTTCATCTCAGGTCCATCTGGGTCAGTGCATTTCATCCACTCAGTCAAATGGAGTGAATGGAAGTGTTTATTATTATTATTATTTTTATTAATATTATTATTATTTATTCATTCATTCATTCATTTAACGTGTACAATTTAAACAGGAAATATCTACTTGAAATCTGCGTAAATCCCATGTTTACAGCTGCATCATTAAACTCATAAAGCTTCTAAACAGCCTTAAAGGATCTCCATACTGCTGCATGTTTTTCTCTCAATTCACCCTGGATTTAAAAACGTTTTTTAGTAAGAAGGAAAGCAATGGAGGAGAGGGAGAGAGAGAGAGAGAGAGAGAGAGAGAGAGAGAGAGAGAAAAAAGTCATTAAAATATGTCATGACCGCTGTTTACCTGAAGTTAACCTTTGATTGAAGCAGAGTCTGACTTTACACTGATGCTCCTTTAATCTGTATGACTGGCATGTTAATTTCCCTGACATTGCCATTCAAAAAAAAAGAAAAAAGGAAAAAAAAATACACAAACATGAAATGTTGGTTTTAGGAGCTGGAGACCTGCTAGAGTGAATTTCAAGCACTTATTCAAATATTTCATTAAAATGTAAATCTTACAATGGTCTAATGCCTAGCTGTGCACAAGCCATGACTTTAGAAGTTATGAAGTTATAACACTAATCTGTTTTTTCCCCTCACTCTCTGATGCCAATTAACTTGGACTATAAATGTTCTTATGTTGTTTTATCTCTCATAACAGCATGCCAACAATTGCATCAAACGCAGTAGGAGTTCGAAGGGAACGTTATTGACTATTAAGGTGCGTGGGAGGTTGGCGGAAAAGTGGAGGGGGAAGAGAAGCCAATTAAACATCAAGCTTCTAGCAGACTGAAGAAGACTGGTAACTCATCAATTCTCTTATCTTAATGTGCAAATGCACTGATTAAAATTGAGCCAGTGCAGGGGGGAAAAAAAGAGGAAAATCTATTGGAATTGGAGGAGAACGAAATGCCACTGTGTAGGCACTAATCTAAGGGGTTAGCGCGCGAGGGCCGACGGCTAGTGGCCACTGTCTGATAGATCGCTCTGTCACTCAGCGAAGTATCGATGCTATTATTTATACAGTACGCAGGCACAAAGCATGGCTCCAAAGACCTCCGGGTGCTGTCGATACATTTATCTTGCATAAGTAATTTAAAAGCCAAGCGAGTTACTTAGAAAAGGTAAATAAAGGATGTTTGGAAGACTTGCGAGGAACAGAAATTCTTAGGCTTGAAGGCATATTTTGTAACCTGCTCCAACAAACTGCAATAATAATAAAGCTGTGATTTGTGCCTGGGACTAATCTAATAAATAAATACAGATGTCATGAAAATTCAATTTGTCACTCCTCAGAAGCACAAGCCCTGTGTGCATCCTAACAGGAACAAACATGCAGAGTTAAGAGTTTGCGAATCTTTGACGATCTCACTCTCTTCTGCTTTTATTTTTTCACCCCCCCCCCTCGTTTCTATGCCACAGACAGACAGACGACGCCCACCTCCTATCCCTTCTTCCTTTATCTTTATCATTTTCTTTTCTTTCTTTTTTTTCATTTTTAACATTCAGGGAAGAAGACAAAATGGTTGCAGGTGGTGATGAAAATAAAAGCCATCCATCATTATTTATTAGGCATGAAAAAGATACACAATAATGTAATTTAATCTCTCAGCAGACAATTATTTCCACATATTGATAATGCAATGAGAAAAGTGTCATGAATTCTAATATCATGTTTGCTTTTATTGGTGTATAATACAAGCAGAACAAATAATGTAATTGTATCAGGAGGAAAATGTAATTATTTGCACATGCTAACGCTATAATACCAGTGTGGATCAGACCATGGCATCACATTATTTTGCTGTGCTTAACTAGTTACAATTTGCATTAGGTCTCAGCGGCAGTAAAGACACACCCTGCCTGCTTTCTGGCTCCCGCTGAGCAGCTTCCTGTTACACCGAATCTATATTCCAAAGCTGTAGATGTTCTGAACTTGTACAGATGGTGTGAGAATTGGTCTGATGATGTGTTCTTTATATACAGGGATTAAGATGGTGTGTATATATATATATATATATATATATATATTTATATGACTTAGGGCTTATATATAGGAAGAGGAAATCCATGACCTGTGGTTTGCATTAGAATCTAACATGCAGTAATGCCAGATAAGTAATGCATGTGATGGCCCTACAGCTTTGACTGACTTTTCTCAGACTTATTAAATGTTTTTTTTTGACACAGCCAGGTTAGATAAAACAAGGCTTTTTTTCCCCCCTGCTCAGTATGTTTAGTTAGAACGGTGTTGCTGCCATATTGAACTAATGACCACGAGAGTGGATGTAGAATTAGATCAAGCAGGCGCACTTGTGTCTTCCTGACATTATGAAAATGTTTTATTGATGACTCATTATAGGCAGTCCGGCATGAGGTGAAGGGTTTTTTCTTCTTCTTCTTTTTCGATTTGCCCTAATAGAAGATGCAAAGTCTAATAATGATAATGCCTCCTGAATAATTAATACCAAAACCTCATCCATCTCAGTGCGGGATATGTACATATTTTAGGCGCTCATTTGCATATTCAGAACAAACAGCAGCACAAAGCCATTAGAAGACCAACGAGCTTCTTCTGTGTGACGCATAATAATGAGAAGCTTTTGAGTGATTGGTTTTTGAGAATTAAGACAAGGAGGGGAGAGAGTGGAAGAGAAGGGGGTGAAACAGGCTCGAAGCTTTTAAAGCCAGAGCACTGAAATGCCTCACACTGGTTCTTATTTCAGAGCCTCGCACCCATACTGCGCATACGACGGCACACTGCACCGGAGGCTAGAGGAGTGTTTGCAAGTCATTAGTGATTTGTAAATGATATTTGCTCCCTTGTGACATGTCATTTGAAATGCTATTTCTAATAATAATACCCAGTGATATTAAAAATAAGAGTTTAATTATCTTTATGTTATTGCATGTTTCACAAATTCAGTCTTGAGACTTCAATGTCTTTTAATATTAGTTGTGATCCAAAGTCTATCAAAGTCATCTAACAAATATTAACCATTCCTAAAAAGTTTTTTTTTTTATTTTTTATTTTTTTATAGTCACAGAATTTTGCCTTAAGAAAACAGGCCTCCAAGCTGTGCGCCGAATCGATTGGGAATGTGACTCGTGTGTTGAACGTGTCGAGGTCTCATCTGTCTCGCTACTGTGATGGCCTTGTGGGTAAATTCATTTTCGGTGTAGTTTTGGTGGACGAGAGGCGTGGTGAGATGGGCACCTTCAAATTTTTGGCATTGTGCATGGCATTGTAACGGCCTCAAAGGCGCCTCATTTGAACTGTCACCTCCTTCCTTAACGACTCCTTACAAATCCTGCTGCTTCCTGTGGTGTGTTTCCTGTCTTCCTCTTTATGAAAGGAGGCGGGGGGGGGGGGGGTGAGTGAATGCCGAGTGAGACAGAGAAAGCGAGAGGATGGTGTACTGCTCTAAGCTGGCTCGACCAGGAGCCACACGATTGCTCTAACACTGTTTTGCTATGTATTTTGGGAAACGAATCAGAGGCTCAGAGATCAATAGAGTCCCTGTGGTACTCATGGGTGATCACGCTGCCAACGAGGAACCCGCAAAATCGGGCAAAACCTTCCCTGGACACGCCAATGGTCTCTGAAATTAAAGCTGGCATCGGTTAATCCTCCTAAAATGGACCCCTTTGACTCAGTTCTGGTTTTCATTTCACCTCAGCTAATGATAAAAGCATGACAGAAATACAGAACACTATCTGCTTGTGGAGGGTGATGGGTTCTGCCAGCTTATCGTACAACAGGCAGCTAACTTCCCTTTCCCCCTTAGCACCTGGCATGCAGACAGAACTGAGATGTCAATTTCCATAAGCAAGCTGTGTTTAGTTGTAAATAAGACCACACACACACACACACACACACACACTTTTACATCCGCATACTTTTATATCACCCCCCCCCCAAAAAAAAAGAAGAAGAAAGAACGAAATACTACAAAAGCAGCTGTGATTGGACAGAGTGTAAAAAAGTTTACATTTGCCCTCGTGTGCTGAAGCAGTAGGCTGTGAGCAGTCGAGCGAATGCATGTAAATCCAAACGAGCAGCAGATTGACAGGGATCTAGCCAAGCAGGTTTCGCCTGTAGCAGGGAGGGATTAACAAGCTTAAAGAGGGGCTTAAACACCATCCTCCCAGTTTACCTGTTATACCATGGACTCTGCATCAAAGGATAGGTTGCGCTGGTGCTTCTTAATACCCTTTTTATGTTTGTTCACAGTTGTCAGGCTCAGGAATGAGCACGTTTCATTTTGCCAGGGTTAAGGCTGGTAATCGGTTTAAAAAGTTTAGCGTATAAGTATTATTGATGTGAAACTGACCAATATGAAGCTGTGTGTGTGTGTGTCTTCCAAGGTATGCCTAAAAATCTTTGGAACTCATACAGACATTACAGTCACAGCTGATCGTCCAGTAGAACTACATGATCATTTCAATGTTATAGAAGGCGTAAGTACAGAAAAAGAAAGCTTCAGACTGCTACACTTTCATTATTGTGACTTAATAAATTGTTACTTTCGAATTAAACACAGCCACCTCCAAAACTATTGGAACACCGAGACAAAACCCCTTTGTTTTTTGCTGTACACTGAAGATGGATTGGATGTTTGGTTTCAGAAGATGAATCTGAGATGAGAGTTTAGAATTTCAGCTTTTATTTCCTGGTATTTATTAATTATATATACATGTGTTAAATGGCATTTTGTATCAGACATTTCTGTGTTGCAAGTGAGCAAAAAAATTGTTGGAGCATGTGATGACTGACGTGACTGAGTGAGGTGTTGTGTTGTTTTGTTACCCAGGTGTGTCCTGTTAGACTGACTGTTTAAACACTAAATAGTACTAAATGTCTTCTCTTGGTTTCCTTGATTGCCAAGGAAAAGAACAACAGCTGATGATAGAAATATTGGGGGAGGAGGCAGAAAAAAATTATAAACAACAGTCATCTGGCGTCAGCACCAATCTCCACAGGGTAGGGTTGAAGGTACCGCCATCCATTGTTCAAAGAAGACTCTGAGAGCAGAAATATAGAGGTCATAGCACATGATGTAAAACTCTCATCAGCAGAAAGAATCAGAAAGCCAGATTGAAATTTCAGGAATATAGGGATAATCCACAAAAGATTAACCTCTGTCAAAGTGATGGAAAGGCCAAAGTGTGGAGGAAGAAAGGATCTGCTTATGATCCAAAACATACAAGCTCCTCTGTGCAACATGGTGGTGGTAGAGTCATGGCTTGGGTTTGCATGGCTGCTTCGAAACAGTCTCTAATCTTTACTGATGATTTTACTGAAACATTCTGTGTGACAATTTAGGAGGAACTTCATCATGCAAGAAATGTTTGCATTATTTTGGTTTTTGTCCTGGCATATAGAAACCTTGGAAACCCTGTCTTGCTTAGTCATGTTGCTTTCAACACACTGCTTAAAAGTGCAAAGTTGCTCCTTTTAGACAGGATGTACTGTAGCTCTAGGCACAGAGCCTCTGGGCTCGAACTCTCAAAAATACTTCAAGGAACACACACACACACACTCAACTCCTTATAATAATGCAAGAAGTGAAGTAAAGCACAGATAAAATTATACTTGAGCCTGCACAATTACTACAAGCAGGGCCGCTTAGTATAAATGATCTCGCATGGCTCAAAAAATACAGCAAAAATAAGCCACTGATTATTTCTCTGGCTACAATTCTAAATAAAAGGCAGGAAAAAATACTGCACAAGCACAAAAAAAAACAAACAGGTGTGGTGAGATTTATTTTGCGACATCAGTTCAAATACAGTAATTTCCAGTTTTTCTAATGGGTAGAATTCACTCGGGAACCGCCGGCCATTTACAAATAAGCACTCTTTATTTTTTTTGTTTGGGTGTTTTCTCTTTTAAACAATGATAACATTTTTCTAAACCCAGTGTTTCTGCCAGGGAAATTAATGGGAGGGCTGTCAAGTGCATACAGGAAGTGGACCTTTAAAATAAACACATTGTTTCAAAAGCAGTCCACACCCTTACTGTTTACAGCTGGAGTGCATGGCTCAGCTTGTCAGCGACAGCTTGTCACTGGCCTCCAGCAATTAATCCTCCCTGACAAGGCCATTCGGCCACACGGAAGAGAGAAAGCAAAAGAGGTGGGAGAGTCAATAGACACAAACTTCTCTCCCAAAAGAGACAGAGAGAACTCAAAGATACTAAAAATCGATGTGGCACGTTCACTGACTCTTTTATCATCAAGACAAGAGAGATCTGGAGAGTGTGTTTCTATCATCCCTCAGCACATGACTGATGTCCAGCCAATATGCACTGTGCATATCATTTAATCCAGTTTAGTTCTGTAATGTATATATATATATATATATATATATATATATATATATATATATATATATATATATATATATATAATACCTACAAATTAGGCATACTGTTATAATATAAATCATATTTTGAAATAAATGCCTGAGTTTGTTCATGCATCAGATTTTAAGTCTATTTAAAAGGCAATTTTTCCACACTCATTATATGTATTTTATTATGTTTGGGTATATAAATGCATAGGAAATGATTTGCATTCCAGAGAAAACATGTTTTATGAGCTAACACGGAATCCACAAAGGAAATAATATTCAGATTTCCTGAGTATCCACTTAACTGTGCAAGGTTTAAGCTATTTTGATGCTCACGATTGACTGTGGAAGAAAGCAATGGCATCTCTTTCACCCAGAGATTAGTAAGTAAAGCGATCCTAGATCAAAAATTTGTCACCCGATCAGAAACACTACACGGAAGCGATAAGCGTCTGTCTCTCTCTCGGGAGTCATTTGAGCAAGAGCCAAATACAGTGGTGCATTATAATAAAGTAATGACTCAAATCCATATCTTGTCATTTGTATTCTTTCTGTTCTGTTCTGCTTGGGTTCAACAGCAACAAGAACATTTTAATAATGAACCATAGCAGCACTGAATGCAGTGAATGACACAAAAGCACCTGGAGGCTAAATCTGTATTTGAGTACACTGAATGACAAAATAAAGCATAGCATTAGCTTAATGTTAAATGTTTTAGATACTTTGTGAAATACCATGCCATTAATCTCAATTTGACCTATGGCATTTTGCGTAGTCGTTCTTACGCTGCCTAATATAAAAAATAGCCTATTATCCCTTACTTTTATATGCACTGTTATGTCCAGTGATAATGTCCAGTGATAATAGAGGAAAAAAAAAACACTTCTAGCAATAATTAAACACAAATGTAAACACAAATATCATGGCCTTTAGTGTTTAATCTAGTCTATTGCTAGAGCTTATAGTCTAGGCTTTATTATACTATTAGCTGAAGAGTGTGGTATGTTCCTAAAACCAGAAAGCACTGCTATTTATATTGACTGTGGAAACCATTTCTAACATTTAGTGAACCAGCAGAACCTCCTGTTAAAACGTATCACTACATTTCCATCAGTTTGGTGAAGACGTTAGCTATTAGTACGCTGGTAAATTTGTTTGTTTTCATTTCCATCTGCTATCCATTTCAGGCAAAGTGTTCATGATGTTACTGAAGCCTGTGAGTAAATAAACAGGTGATCATGTCTCTGCACGTCTCCACTGAAACAATGAGCTAAACTTCCCATGATCCCTAGCCAAGCACTGAACTACAAACTATATAACTATATGTGACAAGTAGCGTATCTCATTCACTGTCTCCTGCTTTAAATCAAGCATGCCTGTTCACGATCAACTGGCGCTTTAAATAACCCTGTCTTCACCTGTTCATTGTAAAGTCCTGATTTCTGCCAGCGTTGATTCAAAGCATCGTATTCTTCTGAATTTAGTTTTGCAAAAATCCTGTTATTGTCTCTGCTTAATTTAGATCACCTGACTATCTGCCTGCTTCCTGATTCGGACTACTTGCCTTGCACCTTTGGTATGTTTGCCCTGGTTTTATGTCATAAACTCCCATCCAAGACTGCACAATTCCTGACAATAACCGAGGGCTTTCTTTTCTCACAGCTTTAGCTACAGGTGCACCAGTACTTTTCTTCAATGTGTGGTTTGTGTAAGCACACTTTAAAAAGAAATGTTTATTGTTGCAGTTGAAACATGACCTGGGTGATTTACTACATGGGTGCCCAGGACCATTAGCTCACATTTCAGTTTTTTTTTTTTTTTTATTACTCTGCTTTTGTGGACAGGATTTATTTGCTTTGTAGACACAATATTTCACAAACAGATGTCGGGAGGAACAAAAGAATGAAAGAGAGAGAGAGATGGAGAGAGAGAGATTGTTCATTCACTTACCACATGTGATGGAATCTGGATTTCTTTTGTTTTTTTTTCCTTGTTTCGCAAATATGTGAACAGGAAACAGCGATCTTTTCTACATTACAACATAAAATTTATTGGTGCAGCAAACAATTCACTTATTACATTTCATAAATCAGATATTACAATTAACATATATATATGTGCCATCAGGTTGACATGGCTTGCACAAATATCCTGCATTGACTTGGTAAAGGATGTATGATAGAACTGCCAAATGTCTTTTAATATATGATGCTTTAAATACCTTGATGCAACTTTATCATTTTTGGTTCATAAAGTTTGAGTACATTAATATTAAAAAAAAAAAATCTTAACTTTGTATAGTTCTAAAACTGTAACACTAATTTACAGTGGCTGGACAAATCTGCCACACGCTTATGTATTCCCCTATAGTATCGGGTCTACAGTTTATATAACAAATATATGTCAATACTAAATATCTACAGATATGTTACAAAGTCACATATCAACATATGACTCAATATTCATCATATATTTTTCATTTGTTAGAACCAACCCAGATTCCCAAAGATCCCAGTTACATATATCACTGGAGTTCTATTTCATTCAACTGCTAAAGACAATGTGTAGACCACTGTGCATACACTGCACTATAAGATGTGGTTTTATCCATGGATCATCCAGAAAAAGAACACTGGGGCATCCAGGAAGTAGACTTTGTGGAGTAGCACATCTTTATATTAGGCCATTGAGATGGAGAGGCTAGTTGTAGTGTGGCACATTACGATAAGGGCTAGGCATATGACCCATCTATAGCCCAGTGGGACAATATCCACCATCGAATGGTCTAACCTCAGTTCAGACAAGGGAGCTGTCTGAAGAATGCTGTAGGCAATGTCCCAGACAGAGCTTACTGTCAAAGCATGCAACTCCTCAGCTCTTTTAATTAAAGTTTTTGCTAGCAAGAAAGCAGTGATCAAAGACATCTACTTCAAATAAACTGCATCCTAGGTTCATAAGAAGGTGGTTTAAGAGAGATTTAGTCCACACGATCAGAGCCATAGACACAAGCAACTATATTTTGTCCATCTTGTACATATATCTGCTTGGGGAGGAAACCATCACGGTGTTTTAACAACTAATCAGAACAGCAGAGGGAATCCAGATCATGCTGAGCATCTTTGAGTCACATGTAGAACTGCCTATTTGCTTTATTCCATATAAAGCATGTAAAGTAATGCATATACAAAGCAGTGATGCCAGTTGTGGCCCGGGGCATCATATACCAGCTGGTTGTCTGAATCTGGCAGGGAGAACCACAACTTGCATTGAGTAAACTTGGAAACTATTAGTCCACTGAGCCTAGGCAAATCTTGGCCACCACCTCCATAAATCTTGGTCACCACCTCTTGGGTACAAATGAAACTCCCCTAGATGTAAAAGTCGTCTTGACGGTATATCTTAATTCAATTCAATTCAATTTATTTGTAGAGTGCTTTTAACAGTGGACAGCTTTACAGAAGTATAGAAACAGAAAAAATGATAAAGTGTAAAGTTAAGTTACTATTTATCCCTAACATTTATCCCTAATGAGCAAGACTGAGGTGATGGTTGCAAGGAAAAACTCTCTGAGATGGTATGAGAAACCTTGAGAGGAACCAGGCTCAGAAGGGAACCTATCATCATTTGGGTGACACCGGACACTAAATAATGTAACTGTTGATAATGTCCTTTCTGCAGCAGCAACCAAGAGCTCTTTAGGAACTAGTAGGTCAGTGTAGTTTCTGAGTTCATTATTGACTTAGCACTAATTCCTTCCTGCCAAAAGCTGACTGATCTAACGGCAGTTCAAAGACAGCGTGATAGTCTCCAAGTGGTTCGATCCACACCAGTCTCCTGAGTTGCTTTCAGTGGGACTGAGTGCAAATAAGACAATTCTGTGCAAAGCAGAAAGAACCACGCAACCTTGTACCAAACTGATGGATGAGGCATTCGGGGTCCAGCTGCATGCTGATACCTATATATGGAATGACCATAGTTTTGTCCAAGCCTAGGGGGTCAGTAATATCCACTACATGTTGGAGAGTTGTAGTGCCTAGCTTTTGATGATAAAGTGACAAATTTGTTAGCATCTAAGACCGACAAGGCATTGAATTTTGAAAAATCTGTGAGCCAGAACTATAGCAGAACTTTAGTTTGTATCCACAACAGGTTCTACACATCAGGCAAAACAGATTTTACTAACCAGTCCTGGCGATACAAATGCACAAAGAGTTGCCCCATATCATGGCCAAGGCCACCAGGAGTGAGGGACTGATCTAATGCCTAGCAACACAATGGTCTAAATATTACCAGTGCATGCAACACCAGGGGGTTTACAGTACATCTCCACTCATCTGAGACTAGTACATCCAGAAGTTTTGATTAATTATATTAGCCAAAACATGGCACAGTTGAAGTGACCCAAACAGAACCAGAGCCTGAATCAAACCTCCAGCATCTGCACATTCGTCTGAAATGTCGCATGAAGGATGACTGAACACTAACCACTGAGCAACCACGGTTCCTCATGCCTTTGAGCAACACAGTCTTATTTCCTAGATCATTGATTTCCAGTAAGCCATGTCTGCAAGCAAATCCTTAATTCATCTAGGCTGTTTTATGGTTTTCTTGATTTGCTTTGATGTCACAGCCAGGCCTGAGTGTTTGCAAATTGCAAGGTGTTTAGGTTGAGGAGCATGTGGCAAGTCTAGTTTGTAAGCACATTGGACTTCTTTCACGTTTTTCCACGTTCCACTTTTAATAAGCACACTATCGCTTCTTGCACCAGGGTGTGTGACCATCTTTATTTATATTTATGAGTGTGATAGATTAACATTGCAATGAATACACTTTTACTTGTAACATATGCAATATATACAACACTTCAGGCATCTGTTGAAGGATACACATTAAGACATCTGTTAAGACATCTGCTTTTTTCTTCTTCTTATAGTTACCTAGCTGGTTATGAAAGTGATAACGAGGGATATTGTCCTGAATATTTTATGTTGAATCAATGCAATGGAGCAATGAATGATCAAAATAGATAACTATTCTGATATTATGAAGGAGTATTTAGCCTAATAGCTAACATCAGCCAATATGAAATAACAAGCAATGATGACAAATATTATGATTCATGCTACAGAAAAGTCCCAGTCATAGCTTTTTAATTCAGTGTTATATGGTTTTCTGTTTCTATATCATATTTATGTTAAAGGTTTTGTATGTTTTGCAGTTGAATAGTGGCACCCCTGTATCTTAGAAAAGCAAACTCTCTCTTATGACATACCCTTTACAAATCATGTTCATTTTTATTTTCTCCAATAAATTAGCTGCAAATATTAAAATGTCACTGTTGTTTTTCTTCAGGCTGACAAAGCAGCCTCCGTAGGAAAAATCCTAGCTTCTTTTAATCATGAGTAGATTGTAATTTGACAAATTACAATTGCATTACAGCTTCCACCACACTGGTGGCTAACCACATAGAAAGAAACATAAACGTTTGTATGGAAGGCGTTTTCTACTACTACTACAAAGCAAAGAGCTGTGAATGAACATGAATCCAGCTAAATTATCAGGTTTAACAATTAATGTGTGTGGTATGCCAAGCGTGTACTACTCTATGATGCTAGGAATGGATTAACAACAAGCTCCACTAGACAGCTAATTGGCAGAGAATGTTAAATATTCAAAGGTGAAAATGCAAAAGGAGAAGTGGCTTGGTGAGAAAAACAATGAGATAAACTACTAGGGATGAACATCCACATCCATATTGAAAATTCAGCACAATAACGCTCATGAGGGAAACCAGCTGAGGAGCATACTACAAATAATGCTAATATAGAAAAATAGCATATTCGCCAATGTGCAAAGGAATGAGTGGAGTCCATACCCAACTTTGGACGACAGGACACCAGTAGCCCTGACCATCATCTCTGTAACTCTGTAGTCTTATGATAACAGTAATTATAGTAAGTACTGTATAATACACAACATAACTTGTTACAAGATCTTGACTGATGTGCACACACACACAGAGTGATCCTTCTATTCTTTACTTTTACTCCAGGAATACATTTTGCTAGCTAGTGAGCTGAATAAAATGACCTAGTAGCCATGCAAAGCACTTGCTTAAACATCAGAGAAGAAATATGACAGAAGATTAACCTTTATGGTATGGTAATACTTTACTAAATCAATTAAAATCACTTTTATTTATATAGCACTTGTAATAATGGACGTTGTCGCAAAGCAGCTTTACAGGAATCTAAAAATTCAGTTTAGCATTTGAATTTATCCCTAATGAGCAAGCCAGAGGCAACGGTGGCAAGAAAAAACTCCTATTAGTGACAAATTATGACAATGTAATTGATTTCCTACCTTAGGAACATTACCTTTATCAAATACCCTGGTCTGTAATTGTCATTAATCTGATATCTTGCTTTAAAACCCCGATGTTTATGCTGATATACTGGCTGATCTCTCTGCATTTAGATCTGCAAATCCACCCAGGCCTTGATCTGTCCTTCTCATTGTTACACTGTCTATAGAAAGTGCTAATATTAGTCTTTGTGTGTACATACAGTATATGGAGGACATAAAGCTGTATATCATCAGTGTAAAAGCAAAAAAAAAATTTCAACAATAAAAGCTCATTTCTGCTTATCTGTTTACCCTCTACTGGCAAATAAAACAATCATTATAAAAAAGATCCTGGTGAAGTGTTTGCAATAACAAGAAGTCTAATTTGTCTGACTGATTATGTTGCTGTAAATTAGCCGTAATTGTTTTTGAAGGAAAGTTGCATCAAAATTATGCACTAGAGATGAAATGAAAGGCAGCTCCCACAGTACAATTGTAGCAGTTTTATCTAAATGGAAGCTAGTCCCTTGACAAACTGTCTCATTGCTGTGTATAGAAAGTATACAGTGTTAAAAGAAATCTGAAATTATAGCTAAAATTATTGAGTCTAGATAATGCAAGAAATTAGGCTTACAATGACAAAAGATGATTTCAAAATAGAGTGAAATTATGTTACGTTTTTGTTTAAATCATGGTTGCGGATTATTAAATATACAGTCAAAAATCCAGGGGGTTACAGTGACAGAGCCAACCTCAGCCAACAGGAAGAATTTTGCTTTGTGTTGCCTAAAGAAAGTGTCGCCCGGTGTTGGAGTAGGTAGTCCTTGTTTGGCACAGTTCTTTGACTATAGACCAAGCTAATAGACTGGAAAGTGTGCAGAAACTGGCTTGTACAAGCATACTCAGTCACCCAGAGGCTTCCTGCACTCTCAAACTGTGCACTCTATCAGAGAGGCTCTCAACTGTATGCTACACTATACTACCCTGAGAGTGAATGAGAATATAAATGTTCTTGTACATGGTCCTGGAAAGGACTGGTGTCCCATTCATGGTGTGTCCCTGCTTTGCCCACAATACTACCAGTGTAGGGGTCAATAGTTAAGACTTTGGACTACTGATCAACAGGTTGTGAGTTCAAATCTCAGTAGCCTATTGTGAAGTGGCCAATGTTGGGCAGATTCAATTCTTAAAGCTTCTCCCAAATGCTGTAAATATGTTCCAAGGTCTGGACCTACCAGAATGGAGCAGGTACTGTGGAGGAATGAATACATTACATAGCACTTACATTTACTGCATTTGGCAGATGCCCTCATTCAGAGAGACTTACATATATCTCATTTATACATCTGAGCAGGTCCTTGTTCAAATGTCCAGCAGTGGCAGCAGTGGTGAATATTAGTGGCTACTTGCAAGTGTTATATCACTTAATATCCTCCTTAATCCTGAATATGAAGTAGTATAAATAACCACAGGTTATAACGAGTGGCATATTGTTGTATTTCTGGGCATATGTGCAAACTTTCCGAAGCTCTAGTGTCCAAAACTGGTGTATAGAGACTTTACTCTACTCTCAAATGTTCACTTTCAGTTACAGCCCAGAGGCAAAGACTCTCCACAAAGTGGTAGCACTCCAAAGAAAAGGAAAAATGTTTCAGTGTATCATGGTGACTTCAGATATCATTTTTCTGTCCAATTACCCAATTACCTCTTATGTTTGTATCTTTGGCCTGCCCGAGATTGGCAAGCATCTTTTTTTGTTTGTTTGTTTACAATTTGTTTACATTTGTTTTTTGTGTTTTTACCTGACTAAATTCTTGTTGCGTTATACAATTTGTGCTGACTGAGTAAAATTATGCAGGAATAAAAAAATAAATAAAAAGGAAATATAATCATCACACCGCACCACAAACTGCTCTCCAAGGCCTTCTGTTTTCCAGGTCTGGATATACATATGTTGGCCCAGTTTAATATCTAACAGACATTTATAGCTAATAAATTAAGAGATGAATGCAAACCATATGGCACTGAGGGGGGGGTTATTTGCGAAAAGGTCCTGCATCAAAGCCTGTTCTGTGGATCATAGCATATTAGGTCGCTTTTTCCAGTCCAGCGAAATTAGGAAGGGAACCACAAACTTGCTGGTGATGGGAAACACATGAGTGTGGACAGGAGACCAGGAGCCTATTACATGGGTGAGGGTGCAGCTTTAAAGAGCATCAGTTAAAACAATTACAGGCTGCATATATATGTGTGTGTGTGTAGTTGCATGTTTATATTTGTGGCTATAGCTGTGTGTAAGAAAGCTATATCTGCAAGACACCATATCTGCTTGTATGTGAATGTCAGTAATGTCTCAGTACAGCACATCTGTGTTCTCATATACAAACCCATGATTTTACACATTTCACTTTTGGGCTTCTAAAATGAAACTATACTAAAAGGTTTGCTTAATACAACGACTGAAGTCATACATTCATACATCATGTTACAACAATTATAACATCAATTTATTCCAAACAAAGTCATGGCAGAAAGCCAAGGGGAATTAGCAACGTTCATGTCGCAGTTTATAACTCTACTAATGGCTTAATGCATGACTACGCACTCTTTAGTAAATACACATGTACTTCATTTGAGTGCGCAAGAAAAAAAGGCAATGATAAATGAGGTATTCATGCTCAAAAGAAGATGAGGATTTGCACCCTTTTTTTAAAGGGTCTGGATAACATAATTGAAACAGGTTTGCCTCATCAATGAAAATAGAAAGAAATGTATACTAAAATTAACAACAAGGCAATAAAAGTCATAAGAGCTAATAATAAAAGAGCATGACAGGTTGGTGTGTGGCATGGATATTCTTAAAATATAAATCCATGACACAAACCAAAAAAAGTCGAAAGCCCAAAAGAACAAAGCCTGACTCCTGTTATTAAATTCTCTGCTTATCAATCTATAATTCATCTTAAAGTATAATGTTAAAAGCCTACTATAAATAATTCAGTATCAATAGTAAAAACTAAAAGAATGTTCTTGTTGTGTTGTTATGAGAATGGGGAATGTATGGGTTAATACATATAATCAGGATTCTGTGATTCTGTTTCGGAGCATAGAAGCTGAGGATTCCTGAGGAGAGCCACAGGGCAAGTCAACCTCAGGACCTGGAGAAAAACACATCCAGGAGAAGAATGAAGTCGAGAGAGAGAGAGAGAGAGAGAGAGAGAGAGAGAGAGAGAGAGAGAACAGGAGGCATCAAAGCTCATGGCTTCAGGCCATAATTAACTACTGTTTTGTTTGAAATGTGAATGAATGAATTTTGCAGAAACACTGCCATTATTTAGATGTTGCTTTAATTTTAAACTTTTTACAATGTAAAAGAAAAAAGAAAAATGAAAAGCATATTCGATACCAGTGGAAATACATTTTATTGGGAGCTACCTATTTAGGTTATCTTTCTACAAGTTGACCTCAGCAAGCACACATGTACACATACAGCCGAGCTACATAACCCGGTCTTGTAAATTATACACACTTGAACCAGATCTATACACAGACTCAGTGAATTTAATTCAACTTATATGACTTCATTCAAATCAGCAACTGAATGACCAAATCCTTCCCATTTGAAATGCTGTAAATCTGTAAATATTTCCATTCCATTTAGACAAGTAATAAGGAAAACAGCTTACCATCTGGTAATGATAGTCTATCCGTGTTTAAGCAGTTGCTATCTGGTCAGACAAAGCTGGATTTTTCAGCAGGGCACGCATACTTCCAGTTATAAAGTGTTTACCATCCATTCAGTCAACCACAGCCCTGAATAAACTCCATCTGACTTTAGGATGCTGTCCACACATAAACTAAAGCAAGCTGATGTAGAGAGACAAGGAGATGTCTGAAATCTTTCTCCTCTAGTGAACTGCAAAGTCTGCTCTCTCCTCATCCTGTCCTTCTCCTAACTTTCAAAACACTTCTGTTTTTGCACCATTCCCCTTCTCTTGCTCATTTTATTGATATTTTTATATGCTCTTTTTTTGCTCAATTTCATTTGGAATTCTAAGGACATTTGTTGAAAAAAGATGGACACCAGGTTGGACACTGTGGAATGTGGTGAGTATTGATAAAGTACTTTTTTCTTTCTTCTACACACACAATGAGACACAATATCTGCTGTTCGTATTGACCTGTTCAGAAAGAAGTCCCATAATGCAGTCCCAACATTCGTCAAGCTTTGAGATATAGAATAAAGTTCTTTCATGTAATGCAACCTTGACACCTTCACAAGTAATTTGTATTTGTTGGCCATTGGTCATGTCCCTGAAACGAGTTTCAGTGTAATGCCTGTGATAACGTTCTGTGAAGCGAATAATATCCCCTCCCCTTTGTTGCCATTTCCAGATTTATCAAATCATTCCTTGACATTTTTCTTGACTTATTATGTTTAAATAACCTCTGGCTGCAACATTTTCTTAAACTCTCTGCAGATGGGGTAATTATGTTTTCGATTTGCAAAAATATGGACTGTGCAAAAAAAAAGAAAAAGAGAGAGACGGTTTTCCGCAATGTGAAGATATCCTTAACTTTTCAAACACTTTTAATTGGAACCAGGTAGCAATGCTTGGGTGGAGAGCAAAGCATGGTTTATAAATTGTCTAGTTTGGTAATTCCATGTGGTGGAACTCATGAAGGGTGAAAATTTGTTTCTGGTTTATGACTACTATGGCTGAAGGCAGTAGCAGACGAGACAGATAATGGCTTGCCAAGCAAAATGCTATTTTTGGTCAGGGCCCAAATTTACTTGAATATGTGCAACTAGTTTTTTAAGCCTAAAAACAGTTGATTTTGTGAGGCAAAAAATTTGTTTCACAAAACACACATGTAAAGTGAATGTGCCAAATAGAGGTGAGTGCCTTACGTTCAATACTTTGCATAGCTTTAGAAAAAAAAAAGCAATAAAAAGAGAGTGACATAAGGGTTTAATGTGATGCACAGTTTGAAGTTCTGTAGTTGCCAAGAGAAACAGTCCCACTCCAAGCATAGCTGTGGGTGTCAGTCATGTGCTTGAATGAAAATAAGCTCATATAGGCATTTCTAGACAGGAATCAAAGAAAACAAAGCAGCATCTGGAGTGCTGAATTAAACAAGTCCCCTCACATGATGTGTGCTTAATATATGAGTACAGGGGCTTCATTATGGCCAAGGCAGGTTGTATTTGCAATTTGAAAGAAAAAACAGACAGTGCAGCCTTGTTAGTCCTAAGGTTCTCATTAGACTGAATGATCAACAAAACAATGCATGGAAAAACTTACCGTGCATATATAAAGCGAAACTGATTTTATCACTCTGGTTTCAGATATAGACTTTTGGAAATCAGAATTGGGTTTTTTTATGTGTTATTGAGAATATTTTAAAGTCAAAACCACATCCAACTGAGAGAATGAATTATTAAACCAATGGTTGTTATTTGCAGATGCTGCTCTATGATGTTTTTGTTTTTTTGCTCTTGTGAATAAAAAGTGCACAAATGTCAGTTAATTGCTGGAACACTTCAACACAACATGGAATCAGATGCAGGAAAGCCTATTAAAACAAGCAAAGAATGCTGTCGAACATTTCAAATGCACTTCTGTCTGTAACAATTAGGTAGACCTGTATTCCTGATCATTACAAATTACATGAAAAGAACACACACACACACACACACACACACAGAGAAACAAGCAAACATCATGCAGTGCTCCTGGACACATTAGTAGTAATATTACCTGGAGGTCTTTTATGTCTTTCAACATCAGACACCCTTACCCAAGTGACCCAGCCAAGTCCTGACTTCTATCCAGGTAGCGCTACCTCCCCACGGATCACTTCCTTTGGTCCACAGCCACCAACAGGCAGTTTTGGCTGCGTCTTAAAACACCCTGATGGCCCTTTTCATGCTGGCTGTTGATGGCCATCATATTGTTGGTTTGTTGGCCCTGGTTAGGGACTGGCCAGCAAACCCTCTACACCTTACTTCAATGGGCCACATGTCGCTCAGCAGCTGCTGGTGAGGCATTGCTCTTCAAGGCCAACATACCTCACTTCTGTTCCTTGCAAGGGCCTCCATGCAGTTCTCCCAATGGATGCCACATCACAACCACCCTGCTGATTTGCTCCTCCTCGACCACTATTTGTACTTCCTCCTATCTTTCCCTTAGGTCTTGTCAAAGCATTCGGTTGACATGCTACCTAAGACCACTCAAGGCCCTGGTCACCGTTTCATTAGCACTTCTACCTTCTTCCTGTTCTCACCATGATGCCAGAAGGTAAAATAGGGTCAGTGGAAGGATGACTTACACCTAGGCCTTAAACTTAAGAATGACCTATTAAGAATGGTTTGTCCACTGCAGATAATTATCCATTCAGTTCCTGGAAATAATAAAACTGGAAATCAAACAAAAGTCAGTTGCAATGCATATCATCTGCTATGCCAAAGTCTTTAGCACCGAATTAACATTCATGATGGAAGCTTACAAAAACTTCTAATAACCTGAATTGATTAAAATGTGAATTATTCTCACTTAGTCCCTGTTAGCATCATCAATGGTATAAGGCAGTGATGTGCCTCTTTCTTATGCCAATACCATCAAAGCAGTCACCTTGTAGAGACCATTAACTGACACTGCTGCATATACAATTTAGAAGTTTGGGGTTTAAAACAATACTACATGCTTTACCTGTATCTGTACTTATTTCAATTTCTACACTATATGCCCAAAATTGGGACACCTGACCATTACACCCCTATGTTGTTCTTTCCCAAACTGGTGCCACAAAACTGGGAGATTTTGTGATTTCCCTTCACAAAAATTATGAGGCTCAAAAATGTTCCAGCATGCCAATGCCCCTGTGTATAAAGCCAGCTCCATGAAGACATGGTTTGGTAAAATTGGTGTGTAAGACCTTGAGTAACCGAAACAGAGTTCTGACCTCAATCCCATTGAGAATAGACACCTGGTTAAAATTGCCTCACTCACTAAATATTGTTGTATTAGAGGCCAAGCACTGAAAGAGCAATGCACCTGTCATTAATGTTAGAATTCTTTTTTACTAATATTATTATGCTTTCTCTCTCTTTGAGTCATTGGCAGCCCATAGAACACCCTGGTGGATTTTTATGAAATTTGACATATTGATAGAGGACAGTCCAAATTATCAAGACGTGAAATTTGGGGTCAAATCCATCCAACAGGACAAATTTCAAGGTACATTTTTGCTTATAACTTTTGAACCATCCTGGAGTTTTTATTTACTGAATCATTGGCTCATGACAATTCAAATGCACCCATTGGCTTTAATTTCTGCCATGTTGGATTTTCTGCCCTTTTAAATTTTTCAAAAAACCTACTTTTGTGAACTAGTCTTAGATTGCTAATCCTACCTCCACCAAATTTAGTACATATCATCTTCAGACGGTTTCGACTAAGTTATTTTGCTGGAGCAAACAATGTGGCCGCTGTCGTTCAATGAATTCCATGGTGGAGATGCCATAAAATGGAAGTGAGCCATATGTCAGCAATGCTTGATTGGAGTGATGCCAAATTTGGTGTGCTTTATTAATATGAGGAATTTTGGGTACTCAACAAGTTCCATGAGGTTTGGCCACATTAGGGTACTATACTAGAAAAACTGAGATAAGAATGCCTATAACTTTGGAACTAAAGCAGATATTGCAACTGAATTTCTTGTGCAAGATCCTAGCTAGGAAACCTGAGTGTCAGCCATTTTGTTTTTCAACCATCTTGGCATTGGCTATTTTTAACTACTACAACAATAATAATAATAATCTTTTTCATCTTCTTCTTCTTCTTCTTCTTCTTCTTCTTCTTCTTCTTAGTAGTAGCAGTAGTAGTATTAATATTATTTTCTTTCAGACATAATTATGTTTCAGATCATGTCTATGATACATTTCTAAATAATTTCACCCTTCCCAGTGGGCAAACTAATTCTGAGTACAATCTCCATAATATAATAACTATTGCTGGATCGGCTGTGCAGCTACAACAGCTTTAAAATAGTTGAGAAAATATCGTCTATTTATTATTAGAGGCCTTATGGGTCATATTGCACTGAAGGAGGGGAAATATTACATTAGTTGCCATTATGAGAAACAATAATAAATCAGATGTAACAGCAAAATAGCTTTCTACAAATGATCAAGTGACAAACATAGTATATATGTCAGCAAGCATTTAAAATGCAGTTGAAGATCCAGCTCTGAAATGAGCATGAGCATGCAGTCCCCAGACATTTTAAGGCATGATGCTGATTATACATAATAATGTTTCTTTGCTGTAATCTGTCCCTTATGCAGAATGAACAGATGATAAAACACACACACACACACACACACACACACACACACACACACACACAAATACATTATTGTTACACCATTACCAGGCATCACTGACAGATTTCACAAGGAATTACATAAACCGGGATGAAATGCAACAGTCAAGTAAAACCAATTTACCAAGTTGAGATAAATATCCAGCAAAAGGATATGCTGGATGATATGTAGGAAAAAAACTAACATGCAGTGCCTAAAACACACTGTTTTGCTCCGGTTGCCACAATCCTGTAAACAATTTATAAAATGTAAAACTGGTGGATTGTTTGTGAGTAAGTATTACCAGTTGTAGTACAGGAGACAGGATATGTCTGAACCTTGTCCAGAATACAGTTGTAACTGAAGATGAATGAATGTATGAGTAACCCTGTACACCAGGTGTTTGTGTTAATACTGATACAGTGGAACCTTATGAATTTTCACCTTAATTTTACAAGAAATGTGCATCAGAATACAAAGCATTTTTGCAAGTTGTGCTTACGTTCAAAACTTGTTTGCATGAGTGGAATGCAAAGCGAAGCCAACCAAAGCAAGTTTACAAATTTTACTTTTTTTTTTTGGTTTGTTTTTTTTCAGTCAGCGAAAGCTGTTTTGAAAAAGTCAACACTATACCAATCCTGCCTTCGGCATGCATTCAAAAGCTAGGTGATTTTTCGGCATTAATTCTTATGGGACAATTTGTTTACAAATACAAATTTAACCTTAAGAACTTGCCTCCAGAACAAATTAAATCTGTATGCCAAGGTTCCATTGTACTTAGCATATTTTTATACATTCACGTAAACTTACAAAAATAAGTGTCTGCTTTTACACTTTTGTATCCCATTTCGTAGCCCAGATTTGTACCTGTAGCTTCATTAGCTTTAGGATTTAAGAAAAGTCATTTCTGAAAACAACACTGCAAGGTTTGGCTTGTGAGTAATTGATACTTAGCTATTGTGTTAACATTAAACAGAAGCTGACATGAAACCTTAAGTTTGAACTGAGGCCTAGTCCACACTAACACTGGTACATTTTTACCACACTGACATTTGCAGTCTCTTTTTCAAACATTTGACATCTACAAGGAAATAGAGAAAATATAGAAAGCAGCATGCTGGATGATCTCACATCATTTTTCATCATGTATAGACAAGATGTACAAAATAAGCGTCCTTTTCTGCGGTTGCTTTTGTAGTCTGGATGGAAGGGATGTGAAAATGGATAAGAAATGATGTGACTTCAAATTTCCCCATGGACTAGGCCTAAATCCTTGAGCTGGTTAACCCTTATATTAGATGATATTAGAAGAAATTTTGCATTCATTTTTAAGAGTTTTCAGCAATTTAAACATAAATTAACGACCACCAAATGTTAGAGTTTAATTGCTTATTCAGAGTGAAATTATCCATTATATTCAAATGATGTTTGTATATCAAATGGAATATTTAATGTGGGATTCAGTGCTGTGTGTTGATGAGGAACTGAAAATCAATAATGGAAACAAAACCCAAAAAAATGACGATTTAAAATGAAATGAAAAGAAACAGGCAGGAACCACAGTATCCCCCAAACCCCAATGCTAGCACTACACTGTCTCTTACTTGTAGTGAAAACAGGCCTAATTAGTCTATGCAGTGGATGCAAACTAGGAAACAGGTTCATGTGTCACTGCTGCATTCTTCACATCAAAAGTGCTTTTAATAAGGCCATTATAAATACATCAGAAAAGAATCTACTGTGATATTCAGCAAACAGGTCGATACAGGATGCACACCATTCAGTGTTCTCTTTTTTAGGCATCATAGCTGCTCGTCTGAGGTGGAGGCATATAATGATGGGCTAGTGTGCTGGGCTCTGGGTCCCTGCTGTGTTCAAAGATGCCAGTCATCGCCAAAGTACTTTATAATGGAAATAAAGGTAATATTTTCAAGCCTTTGAGGTGGAACCCAGTAATTCTTCTCTTGTTTGGTAGAGAGAAAAGAACAAATAAGATGTGTGGATGAAGTGAGCAAACAAGATGAGGATGAGAAGCTGGAGGAGATGCTGTGGTTATCTGAGAGGTTGCTGTGACTGTGTTTTTGTAATTATTTGTTGGATGTTTGTATATAATTTGTAACCATTATTAAAGCACATTTAGCTCGTGACCTGTGTTCAAATCCTAAGGCAACTCTGAACCAATGCAAAGCTCTGAAGCTCGGTTGTTTAGCTAGTTGTTTAGCAAGTATGGCCTTCTTTTGGATTAAAGCTTTTGCTAAATGAATAAACGCAAACTATGTTTTTACAGAGGAGTTTACGACTTTATCTATTTCTCCATTAGATTATGGGCACACGTCTTTCCAAACTGTTTCATTTCCATTCAATATTTATAGGACTGAGATGATCTCGGAGGAGCAGCGTTCCTTAAAAGCATGTACCAGTACAGCATCATGAGACAAGAGTGGGGTCTTCCCTTCTGACCATGGGTTGCCATATGTACTGAAAGATTCAGCAATCTATGAAAACAAGAAAAGACTTGTGTGTATGTGTAAAATATTTATGCCAAACGTTATCTTTATTATTGCAATAGAGAGTCTTTTCTTCCATTTCATTCTAATTTTTAAGTTCTGAAATTATTCAGATTTCACAGTATACCTTTGTAAGGAAAGCTGAAATAATAATGACTTCATGACATCTTGTATGATGATGACACAAAATGCTATTTACAGATTCATTAAAGTGAAATGTTCTTCGAAACAGAAGAGCCTATTGCTAATTATAAAGACCCTCTTATGACAGTTAACAATAATTAATAATAAGTTAATGGCTATAAATATGGCAGTTCATTTTGTTCATAATGACGTGTAACACCACCACGGTTGCTTGAAGCCACAGACTCCGAGACCTCACTTTTGTAATTTGAAGCAGGGAAAATAAACACATACGTCTTTGTCCAATAATCTTGTATTTGTTGATGACTTTTCTTTTCTTTAAACATCTCATGTCATGAGTTTACTAATCAGACCAGAGAAGGTGAATTGCTCTGATCTTCCTGAAATCAGTAATCCATTTTCAGTTACCATTTGGAGTTTGACTTGGGAGCAGTTAGAAGTTAAGCAAGCTAATGAAGTGTTAGATTACAAGTGCATTCACACGCCTCGTACTTCTGTGTCTCTTGCATATCTTAGAGGCATATCTTGATATGTAATAAAGCTTGTTTGGAGTGGCTTATTGTGGATCCCAACAATCGAAAAACTGGCACCCTAAGGGGGCCATATGGGTTTATTGACTTTCTGCAATGTTTTCAGCTTGTCTCTCAGTTAATTGAGTAAGTGCAGAGGGCAGGAAAGTGGATCTGTGCGAAGTTCAATTAAAGTAAATATGCATTTACTGTATGTGTGTGCAGGCCAGACAAGGCTCTTACATGTCATTACTGGTGCTGTATTCTCCTCTTCCACTGAAATCCAAAGCCGATATAACTGACACGTAGCTATGAACCAAGGAATTTTATGGCTTTGCCACTAAAAATGTGCTATTTAGTGAGCTCTTGTGTCAACCCTCATGTCTCAGTTATAAATCCTTTGGAATTTTAAGTAATGCCAAACACAAAAAAACCCCAACCTTTTAAGTTCAGCTACACAAAAAAACAATTCACTAAACGTCTGACACCAAGGAAAAAATATGTAAAAAGGAAAAATGCGTATATACTTATGAAGAATACTACATCATTCACCTCCATCTTGTCTCTGCTGAATAAAGTAAACAGTGAAAAGCCCATCATTCGAAGCAGGTTAGATTAGCCAAGCTGTTTATCAAAATAAACCCAGTCCAGGGTGGCCACAGCATTGATTCTCCTGCCAAGTGTAATCTGTTTCACCATCATAAATCTGAGCTTGACATCTGCACAGGCCTTTGCTTTATCCAAACACAGCCAAGTAAGGGTGTTTGTCACCTGATTGGCTGATAGTCACCATGACAACACACACCACAATTAGACAAGTGTAATCCCACCTTTAAACACTTGTGTGGTTAATTACCTCAGCACAAGAGAGAGGCTGGAAAAACATGCAAGAGGAGAACTCAGAGCCAAGGTTACACTTTTTTTGTTGTTGTTTTTTCCTTTTCAATGTAAGATGAAACTGGGCCTCACAGCTGTGCAAGTAATCCTTAATGGAGCTAAAGTTGGACCAAATGTGAGCACAGAATGATGAAAATGGTGAAAAGTGCACAGAAAAACAAGAAGAGACCAGACTACAGTTTTCATCACCTGCTAGCCAGCGAGGGGAAAAAACCTATTTGTCTGTGAAACACAAGTCTCAATGGATTTTTGAGATCTTATTTTGCACTAGATAAATAAACAGCTGGTGGGTCATACAACTAAGTATTTAATAAACCACTGTCACATTGTGTGTTAGAAAAAGCATGAGAGAGATTATATTCACACACACACACACACAGCACTTTTACTCACTTTCTATCAAAAACAGCTTCCTATTTCACCACAAAAAAACGAAAAAGCATGGCCCTATTCCCCAAAAGCCCACCACAGACATCATTTCCTCTCCTTTCTGTCATGTTAACAGAAAACTTCATTTAGCATGTATTGTTAAATTTTTATTAATGGCAATTTGTGTCACTCTGGAAGGCTTCTCTCGTAGAAAACATCCAGCTTTCATACAAACTATCACTCAAGTTGTCAGAAAAAAAATTTGTTCTCATGTAATATGAATAAGCTGTGTGTGTGTGTGTGTGTGTGTGTGTGTTGGCTGTGAAATGCTGCGAGATGGTGTTTGGAGACTCGATCATAAAACAGGTCATGCTGTTTGCCTCAGTCACAAACAGATACTTTGTACAAGTCTCATAAAGTCTTCTGTCTGAATCCACTACCTGTTATTATTATTATTATTATTATTATTATTATTATTATTATTATTATTATTTATTTATTTATTTATTTATTTATTTATTTATTTATTTATTTATTTATTTATTTTATTTTTATTTTTGGTAGTAAACTTGTAAAATATTTAAAGTGGTTATTTTTAACCTATATAGGCTCATGTTGTAAATAAATGAGTTTGTAAATTAGTAATAGAACTAATGTAACTTCCAGCTTTCCTGCAAAGACTAGGGGGATGTGTTGAAAAAAATACTACTATTAAAGCAAGCACAGTTACCACTTTGTAACAGTAATAGTAATTATTTGCTTTAATAAACCCTGCTGTTTGTATTTCAGAGTCAGAATCAGGTTTATTGGTCAAGTACATTTTTACACACACAAGGAATTTGGTACCAGCTGTTGGTGACCCTCAAAAATAGAGATATAAAATAAAATACACTATACATTTAATTTATAATGCTATACAGAAAATATTTAAATAAAGTCCACAAAATACAGATTATGAGGCAGGTTATAAATATGTATATAGTGGATAGTAGAGCAGCAATAGTGTGTGTAATATATATATATATATATATATATATATATATATATATATATATATATATATATATATATATATATATATATATATATATATATATATATATATATGTGTCTGTGTGTGTGTCTGTGTGTGTGTGTAAAATATTTATGCATAGACACCTTATCAGCCATAACATTAAAGGTGAAGTGAATATCTTTTTGCCGTGAAGGGAAGGGTATGGTGGCCTAGAAGTGCAAAACAAAATAACAAATCCAAAAACAAAAAACAAACAAATCAGAAAACACAATAAAAAGCATGAATCTGAAAACAAAATAACAAATCTGAAAACAAAATAATGAATTCATAAACAAAATAATAATAATAATAAAAAAAATGAATTGGAAATGGAAATAATGAATGGAAAAATTAAATAACAAATCCAAAAAGATAATAACAAATCCAAAAACAAAATGACATTGATAGTTTGCAAACTTTGAATTCTCAAAGTTGGTGTGTTGGAATCAGGAAAAATGGGCAAGCGTAAGGATCTGAGTAGCAAACTGTCCTGGCTAGATGACTGGGTCAGAGCATCTGCAAAACAGCAGGTTTTGTGAAGTGCTCCTGGTATGCATTAGTTAGTACTCACCAAAAGTGATCCAAGGAAGGACAACCAGTGAACTGAGACAGGGTCATAGGAGCCCAATGTGCATTAATATGCATGGGGAGTGAAAGCTAGCCTGTCTGGTGTGATCCCACTGAAGAGCTACTAAAAGCACAAATTAACACAGAAACGTTAATGCTGGTTATGACAGAAAGGTGTCACTTATACTGTGTATAAGACTCTGTAATCAGAAACCAGTCAGAGTGAACATGCTGACCCCTGTCCACCACATAAAGCTCCTAATGGGCACATGAAAACATAACTGGACCATGGACCAATGAAAGGCACCAGGATACACTATGGGAAGAAGGCATGCTGGTGGAGGCAGTGTAATGCTCTGGGCAATGTTCTAGTGTGAAGCCTTGAGTCTTAACAGTCATGTGGATGGTAACTTGACACATACTATCTAAATCTGAATATTGTTGCAGACCAGATAAACCCCCAATGGTAATCTCTAGTGCTGGTGGCTCTTTCAACATGATAATAGCCCTGCCACACTGCAAAAATGTTCAGGAATGGTTTGAGGAACATGAAGAAGTTCACGGTCTTTACTTGGCCTTTAAAAATTCCACAGATCTCAGTCTGAACGAAGATCTGTAGGATGTGCTGGATAAAGTGTGATCCATGGAGGCTCCACCTCACAACTTACAGGACTTAAAGGATCTGCTGCTAACATCTTAGTGCCAGATACCACAGCACACCTTCAGAGATCTTGTGCTGGTTTTGGCAGAGCTGTTTTATATATATATATGATGTGACAACCAGACATACAAACAATGCTTTTGAGAATAATTTTATGCTTATTGTTAAGATACTGTAATGTATTGAGAGCCCAAAAGGTATTTCTTTGTTGTTGTTTTTTTTTTTAACAAAAAAACTTTTAATTCAAAATAAATCAGATTCCTGCTCAAAGTCTAGAAGTCTAGTCTAGTCAGCAGTAGCAATGTCTGAGATCATGGAGACAAAAAAGCAGGACCCCATCCTTAAATATTATCAGCCAAATATCAGTTTTAAATGTTTCCAATGAAACAGCATGATAATGATCTGCAGATTATGTAAGTTTTATCCTCAGAGATTTGTTTTCCAACTCAACAAGCAAACTGTACAGCTAAACTATTAGCTAGCTGAGTGAGCTAGACTAGCTAGCCAGATCTTCTGACGCGTTACACTATGGACGTTTTTTATTAAACAAAAGATGTCACTCTGATGTTCAGTAGCGAGTGTTTGTTGTGTTAAAGATCTCTAAGTGCTGCTACAGCCTATTGCTAACACATAGGGTACTGTGTAATGGGGAATTCACATTAGCTTACAAACCTAGGAAGCTATTGATATAGCATTTATCATTACTTTTTGATATATAATGTTGATAATAGCTCACTTGGTTAGTTAACATAGTTATTTTAAAATGTGCCCCTTAGATACAGATGAATTGTAATCCTATAAAAAAAGTAACAGTTTAAGTAGTAACTGAACTTCACCAGGTGACTAATTTTCTTGATCACTGCTCAAGTAAACAATATATTAGTGACTATATTCACTATATTATTACTATAATGACTCTATTAGTGCTCTTTTTTACTCAGGTTAGTGTGTTTGTTTCTTTCTCCATCACTGAATTAACACCTGCAGTGTTTATAGATACAAATGAATGCTGTTTATGTTGCTTTTGTGAAATTTCTCAAAACATTACGAAACACAAAAATGTCAGACTTTGCTCTCTACCTTCATCAAAATACTAAATGAGGGAATATCTTTTGGAAGCATGGTGTTTCCCAACAGAATAGCTTTTATTAAAACACTTGATAGTTTTTTCCCCCCTTTATCACCATCTGTATGTTTCAGCACTGTTATGAAATTACATAGTAATAAGAATTGTGTAATACAATAATTGTGTTTTAATTTCTATTGTAATGGAAAGTCATCATGTCTTTAATGCACAACAGAGCTGAAAATTCTTTCCCTTTTTTAAGAAGAACTGCAAAATTATTATATAATATTTGTTATTGTTTTTAATACAATTATTAGAATTATTTTACTATTCAGAATAAGGGTGCTGGAAAAGGATTGCAACTAGTTTCTGTGTTTTTAGCAAGTATTTGTAACATAATATTTAGCATTGCTTGTATAAATTTGTGTATGAATGTAGTCTTGTGCCAGAATTTAGTCTTTTGTATCACTTTTTGTGTTACTGTCAACTCCTTTAACAGCTATGATATATTTCTGGTCAATGAGTCTCAGCTGATTCTTTCTTAGCTGATCACCTCAGTGATATAAAGGTAATATTATTGATCAAGCAATCACTAAGTCCATACACACTAATAGACTGACTGTCTGCAACACTTTCCTCACTCTATTATTTTTCACCTTGTCTTTCTGCAGAACAAAAAAAAAAAAAAATGGGGAAAAAAATAAATAAATTACTCGCAGTGTCAGTGTTGCCAGTGTCAACGTGAATACCAAGTAAACAAAAGAAAGATGTATAATAGAAACAGGACAAGAAGCAGGATAATAAGGTTTGGATCGTTTTTATGTGACACCAACTAAATGCTGCTGGGCTGAGCAACATAAATAGAACACGATGGTGTACAAAGCAGCTCTCCCTTTGAGGAGGTCATTAATCATGGAAATATGGCCAGGGCTTTGCTCTCCGGCTGGCTGAGTGGCATATCGCTGTTCCTCTGTGTTTTTCCTGCTTTCTTTAATCGCTGGCGCTCTCCCTGCTGCGCCATTGGTTGCTGGGCCGATGGATGGCGGGCAGGGGGCGGGACTCCTGCAGGGTCTGAGCATTTTCCTTGCTTTCTCCCTCTCTCCGTTTCACCCCCCACATACAGACCACAAGACAGAAGCAACACACACTGGCAAAGGTGAAGGAGAGGAGGTGAATATAATTCTTATCCACTCTTCTTCCTCCTCCTCCACCTCCTCCTTCTCCAGCCTTTTCTCATCTCACACTATCGTTTTCCTTATTAGGCATTTCTATGTGCTTTCTTTTCCAGCACTTAACAAAGACCACCGGATGTTCTAAGAATCAGCAGGACTTCAACCATTTGTGCCAAAGACAAGAATAAATAAAACTCAGAAAACTGTATTTGACAAAAGAAGTGACGTATTTAAGATGTGTTTAAAAGAAAATCAATAAATATCTTTCATCACCAAACCAAGGATGGTGCACAGGCAACACAATTTCATAGTCTCTGCCAGCTCTGATAACACACACACACACACACACACACGTTCAAAGGTTTCTGAAATCCTTACACAATTGGAGCAAAAAACATATACAGTACATACAGGAATAAAGTGTGTGAGTGAGACAGACAGACGTGCCAAAGTACACATATGATTTGATTACACCTTACTCTAACCCATCACATATGTGAGTTATTTACCAGCACGTCCTACTTCCCACTTCAGTGCTTGGAGATCATTTCACCAGTGAGTGAAGTCCATCTCCTGAGGCACACCACCCTCTCTTTCCCCTCAGGCCAAAAAACATCATTAACATTATTATTGTTTGACTCTTTTTTCCCTCCCCCTCTTCCTTTTCCCTGTTAATTCAAAGGACTTGCATTTACAATGCCCATTCTATTGACTGTATAATTTTCATAAAGCTTGCATATGCAAGTATGCAGTGGTTTCAAACACCAGAAAACACATAGCCTACGTGCAATTATGTAAATCATTGTGGTTATTCATGCAGTTATCAGTAGCACATATTCACTCATGGATTTGCACCATTAATGCCTTGGATTGTGAGTGTTAATGCCTCAGCCGATGATCTTCTGAGAAGGGCAATGCTCTCTCTCTCTGTCTCTCTCTGTCTCTCTCTCTGTCTCTCTCTCTCTCTCTCTCACGCTCACACAGTCACAATGTATCTATCTATCTCTTTCCCAGATGAAGCACAAAGGCAGTGGAGCCTGAGTGACAGACCTGACCTGACTTGACACACAGTAACCTGGTGAGAAACTGTACAAAAACAGATTAGAAATAAAAGTATTGTTCAGAGACCCCATAGTCATCACTGTATCTTGTAATACTATAACATCTAAACTCATAGCAGAACCTTTGTTAAGCTCAATTAAATGATGACAGCTGTGTGGAAGATACAACAACATTAGCCTGTTTTAGGTAATGCTGTTTGCAGAGTGCATTCCCCCCTTTTCTATTTCATACTCCCTTTACACCACCACTATCCCCTAAAAACTCCTTAGAACTCAGCATGGGCCATGTTTGACTAAAGTGCATAAGAAATTGGCGTTAAAAGCTAGCCAGAGACATGCTGTAAACTCCCTGCAGAACAATAATCTTCCATAATTCAGAACATTGCACAGGTCTTGCTGCTGTAGCGTCTGCTTGCATGATCATCAATGATATAAAGATGGCTGAGCACAAGCTCTACGCTTCTGTTCATACAGCACCCCAAAAGGGCAATAAAACACACAAACTAGTGCAGGACTACATCCTATAAAAGAGCTATTCTTATCACTGAACTGCAATTTAATTTAACTTGGGATAAATGAAAACAACCCTCAGGCTGGGTTCAGAGAACATGCTTGATCAGTGTTTATGTCAAGCGTTCAAGTGGGTTTTATCGACAGTCTTCTATATTACCCATGAAATGTATATGGGTTATGTGTATGGTGCAGTAGGTAGGATACAGGATTACATGAAATGCAAATACAAACAAGTTAAAAATATGCAAGAAATACACACATTATATATATAATCAATATACAAAATGCAAAAGTGTGCTAAAAACATCAGAATGTTATTGAATGGAAGAAATAGATAGATAGATAGATAGATAGATAGATAGATAGATAGATAGATAGATAGATAGATAGATAGATAGATAGATAGATAGATAGATAGATAGATAGATAGATAGATAGATAGATAGATCCCTAGGCATGAGAACGAGTGTGTAAATGTGTGTGCATAGTGTCTTGTGGTGGAGTTTTCCCAGGATCCCACAAAATAAATAAAATTCTAGCTATAAATCAAATAAATGCTAATATGAACCAGTTAGTGTTATTTTATTTGCAAAGAAACCGTTGGTTCCCACTACCTAGAGCCTAGATTTGACTGTGTACATATCTGTGTATGCACACCTGCACATACTTCAACATCTGCAGTATTACTACAGCTCTAGGCTGATGAGAGCTTGACAAGACTCATTCTGCATTAACTGGAATATTCTTTTTTATGTACTCTAATCTTAAATTGTGTGTGATTATGCATAGGTAAGCATGCTGGTTCTTAATGTGTCCAGTTAATGGAGTGGTGGAAAGGGTTATGGTCACTAGCCACAGAATTTACGCCCCAAAGAGGTGCTACTGACAACATTTGACTTTATGCATCATAGATTGATGACATTTTCATTGGTATACATTTAAAAATGTGAAATTAGTAACACTTTGTTGTACAGACATGCTATTCGCATCCAAAAACTAGAGCAATTTAGTTACAATACAATTACAGGTACAGTGTAGTACACTCAGTATACACTTCCCCTTGTTTCTCCTTGATTTTTCAATCTTCAAATCTCCTCATCTTTCCAAGTAATATTAATATATCAAGTATGAAATGATGGTCCTGGAAGAAACAGAGTAGCTTGATATTGCGAATCAGCACTTGATGTTAGTGATGGCGCAATATTGCTTATGCACTCGTGGATATCTTAATTATCTGGCCAATGGCCTCATTCAGCCATCTTAATGATAGCCAATACAGGCTCAGTCTCGCATAAGGAATACATTGTATTACTCAATCTCTCTCTCTCGCACTTTCTCACTCTGCCCTAACACCCATCCACACATAAACACTCCTCTCCGCTCGTTTAAGGGCTATTCTGTCATATAGATCATTTCATTGCCAAGGTAATGGCCAACAGGAGCCTGTGTTTCATTATAACAATTGCTTGAATTTCATATCCTGCTCTCTCTCTCTTTCTCGCCCTCATCTCTTTATCTTACTTTGTGAAATCAGCAGCCATGGGCTGAGTGCCTCACACACACTGAGTTTATGGTTTGGGATTGCGCAGAGAGTGACGCTTGAGCCAAACTGCTATTCGCTCAGTTTGAGCCTTTTTTCTTTGAGTACGAGTGTAGAGGAAAGCAAAGGAAAGCACAAACATTCTAGAGAAAAACAGAAGAAAAACTATGGATGTTATAGACTGTGTGAGATTAGTACTGTCCAGTTCTATAAGAATAATAGTCTAGAAATAATATCTGTAAGAATCAGTCTAGAAATGTCACAAAAAAACTCTATGGAGTATACAGAAATGTGTAATATTATAAACTATGAAATAAGACTTAAAACTTAAAATACAATACACTGGGTGTCCTTTTTGTCTAATGTTCTGTAATGTGTAATGTTCTTTGTTCTAATGTTCACTACACATGTCTGATAAAGTAACTATATATACTATACATAAAGTAATTATACATACATGCGAGTAATATACATCTGATAAAGGGTGTGTGCATGTTTTTTCCGTCATATTTTCTGTTAATTACATTAAAATGTGTCACTCCGACTGCCACACAAGGTGAATCATTGTTCATTACTTTCCAACTGTACCTGAGAACTATTGATCTACAGCATGTTGTCATTCAAGTGATAATTAGACCCAGGTCAGTGGTCATGCACCGATCCCTTTGAACATCTGGACGAGACTTCCTCAAGGACAACGCAAACAGCGGGACTCTGAACCACTCTGAGCCTGACCTGCCTCTCTGCACTCCATACAAATGATCTAATTAATTCCAACACTAGATCATAAGCTACCTGGTGCTGCATGAGCTACACTGGATACAGAAACTCAACACACCCTTGTTGCAGGTTTATTGTGATGTAAAAATTCAACCAAAATAAATCATGTAAAATTGTTTATCACCCTGAATGTGATAAAGCAACCAACGCAAACAAAAACTGTTCGATAGAGCATGTGACAGTGCTCAAAACTAAACACAATGAACAGATCAGATCAGCTGTTTCTGCAGGATTTTCTTGGCACTCTTGGTTTCATATAACTGTTGATGATCTGTGAAAGAAATATCTGGCAAGTACTGTAAACTCCCTGCAAGTGACAACAGTCTCACATATTCTTTACACTTCTGGGCTACAAATCTATCCCAAACCATATGGTAAAATGTGTTATGGTTGGGTGAGACTTAATGAGGCTAAGATATAACTTTTGGAGTATAATTAAAAGATTTGGAAAGGTTTGGCACAAAAACAAGATTGTTTATCACCGACTATTATTACCAACTGTGATATATTTATGATAAAGCATGGTGGTGGTGGCATCATGCTATGTGACCGCTTTCAGTGGGGAAAGAGAATCACGGCTATGCAAAACATGAAGGCCATTAAAAAATAAAAAATAAAATAAAAAATTAAACAGAGTAAAAATTCCAAGTTAACAATAAATGTCTTTAAAAGAAGATCTAAATCCTATAAAAAATTTATGGACAAGGAGATGACATTACAATTTGACTGATCTGGTGTATTTTTTGCAAAGAATAGTTTAATAAAATTGCCTTCTCTAAAATAAAATAAAGATGTGTTGATAGATTCTTACCCATAAATCCTGAGTGCTGTATTATTTATGGATTTTGCACGATTGTGCGACTGAATTATTTTTTTTGTTTCAGAAAACATTTTCTATTTATTAATTATGTTTGGTTGTTACGTCACATGACAGGCGTGGTGTTGACTTCTTCTATCGACTGTACATATGGAAAAAGCTAAATGTTCGTGGCTCAGCAGCACACATTAAGCTTTAATAGGCTTACCACACGAAGAAGGCATTTTCTCTCACCCACTCATGTGTCTAAGACTGAGTACAGATGTGATGGCTGTATGAAAGGATTTTATTAAAAGTTGGAACAGTGTAAAACATTATGCTCATCCCAATGAGTAAATCGTTGCGGGGTTTTTCATGCATGTTCGTGATCAGTGAGTTTAAAGCCTCATAACAGATAAGCGGTGGAACTTACACAGACATTGATTATTCATTTCCTGCTCTAAAGATAAAAGTTCGAAATGGTATTCAAATAATTTGATATTGGAATCATTTTGAAGAGGGAAAAAAAATGAAGTATAAAAAGAAAATAATTCAAAATCATGCTGTAAGAATTGTGAAATGAGTTAATAGTCACCAAATACATAGCTGCATGCTTGTCTTCACTGTTTGATTATTTTATTTTTTATTTTTTTTATTTTTATATATTTTTTATAGTTTTATAATTTATATTTATTTATTTTTAGAATTTCCCTTCTTACTATCTGAAATCCAACAAAAAATTGCAAAATGTGCCACAACTGAGTGTTACACTGGATATATGGAAGCATCAGCATGTTTGCTTTGGTTCAATTAAATGTCAAATCTCAAGATTAATTCATTCTTCTTTAGTAGAAAATGCAGTTCAATGTAGAGACTGTGGTGAATTGTCTGCCTTGTGTTTATGTTTTTGTCCCATGAATAATTCTGTTTGCACATAGAAAATGTGTTTATTGCAGACGTTTATTGCAGAAGTCAGCCGAGCAAAGAAAGAAAAAAAAAATAGCTTAACTCCTAAATAATGAAAGGTTTTAGCAAGAAAAGGATTTTTAAAAAAATGGACAAAACAAAGGTTGTGAGTGGACACACAATTACAGGAGATACACCTCTTTTGTAAATGAACAAAGTTTGAGATATAAGTATTAAAAATATGTCTGTTGAGCAAGGGACGGATAAAGGCATCTGTTTGTAGGAGTCATGCAACATGCAGTATCAAGATTATTACAGAGTTATGCATCCAGACAACAGGCCGATTCAGTGTGACACTCACACACACACACACACTCACACGCAGAGAAGGAAGCAGCTTTATCACCGTTTCTGGAACGCATCGTTTGCATGTTTTAAATGCACATGAACAAACTAAACTGTTTTTTAATCCTCACATGCAAATGTACAGCATAAATGGAAATGAGAGGGCCCAGAGACAGCACAGAGGCACAAGCAGTGCAAATGTTGCCCTCTTGTGGTTTCACTGCTGATAGATTGCAGCTGAGAGCCTGATTCTCAATTTCTGTCCACATTCACTTCTCTGGGTTTTTTTTTCGTGTGATCTAACACACCTAATTAAGCTCATTAGCTAATTAGCATGCCCTTCATGAGTCGGCTGTGTTCGAGTAGTGAAAACTTGAAGCGGTACATGAGGTCTACAGGACTGTGCTAACTCTGAGAAGCGCTGGCATAAGCATATTCTTCTGTTTCCTTTTTAGAAAATTTCACAATAATAAAAGCCCAGAGGAATCTTTGGGGTTTAAAATCTAGGCTAGCAGGATGGAAATGATGATTTGTGACATGGTAGACTGATCTAATCTCTTTGAAAGAATTATGTCTTGTTCTGTTTGAAAGAATTATGTCTTGCACTGTCACATACAAATTGTTAAAACTTCTCTTCCTGTGCAGTTGGAGATCAGATTGTAATAGTTAAATTCATAGCAATGTATGAAGCTGAAAGTCATTTTTGTGCTCAATTTATCCTTTTATTAAAGAAGACGTAACCATAAAAGGCTGATTGAATGAAAGATCAGAAGTATGTGTTTTAAAAATTCCTACAGCAATATAGCTCATTCTATTACTTTTTTTCTTTTTCTTTTCCCAATTATAAAGATTTCCTAAGAATTCGCAACAATAAATTTATCTACCTTGGATTTTACACTGAACTCTTGAAAATGTGTTGCATTTGTATTCAATGGCACAGTGAAATTTTTTTTATTTTTAATTTTTTGTGCCCTCCAGAAACTTTTTCCACAGGCATTAATTGTCTTGTGGGACCAAACGACGGGCTCCTTAATTGATCTGACCTTTTAGCGGCGCTATTTAAAATCTCCAATCCTCCACTCATTGTTCCATCTGCCATTTTAAAACGACATCTGCTTAACTGTATTTTGCCTGGTGATCTCCGTTCAGTTATTAAAAAAAAAAATAATGTATGCCCCAACAGATGTTCGGTTTTTATAGATGGTGAAGCTGTTCAAATATTGACTCCGAGAAATAGATACTCTGTCCCAAATGCCAGAATTCAATCTTATTTCAGATTAGACCCGAGTGCCACAATAGAGTCAGAGAATCCTCTCCAACAGTGGATCTAGGGTGTGGCTCATTATAAAAGGGGATGGCAATAACCTACTCCTGGCAAGAGCTACACACAGTGAGAACTCTGGAGGGTCCACTTATTTAATCGTTAAAAAATGTAAAGACTTTAGTGCCATTTTTCAACGCGGAAGCTAGACTTAATCTGACACAAAGAAGGAGAAATGAATAATGAATTTGTTAGACAGAGAAAAGCAGTGAAAACTTTCTTACATGAGTTTCATTTTGTAGCAACAGTTCGCCAAGCCTGGTGTGATTTTGTAAATTTGGCTAATTTTTAAGCAATCAAATCTTTCTAGTTTAATATTTGAACATGTAAATATACTTGTATATGACTTTTGTAGAATGCTAACGTGTGTTATTTGCTGGATTGAGTTAAATGAAGTTGCTGTACACTTTTAGATTAAATCATACAATACAATACATAAAATGACAATTTTCCTAGATTTAGATTTAATTCTGATAAACATTAAAAAGAATTTTAAAGTTTCTACACGTTTTATAGGAAGGATTCTATAAATAGCTGCATCCAATAGCTGGATTTATTTAACTCTTTTCTCCAGAGGCCAAAAGATGAAATTTGCATCTGTTTTGTTGTCCCAATGTTCAGCACTGAATGTCTTTGTCATGACACACTGTACTGTGATTAATGACTCATATGTAAATAGAGTTCTGAATAAACACAAAACACTTTCACTTCTTTAAAGTAAATGGTGACATCAAACCCAGTGCTGTTTTCTGAGATGCCCCAAGTGTCAAAGTTTCAAGGTATTATCTTCTATAACTACTAAAATTCTGTGTAAGGTTATTCCAACAGAGGAAAAACATCTCACACTGAAAGCCAACAGTGTCCTGACTAATTTTCTATCAGACTTGCGGTGATAAAATCATTCATTTGTTTATACTGATTGAAAATGTCTGATAAGCAAGAGTGCAGATATACTGAATACTGGTAACGGCTGTGATTTGGCACTGAGTGCCGTAGTTAATCACAGTCCTGTGGATATTTAGTATAACCAGACTCTTGCTTGTGTGTTTTTGCTTTTATACAACAGTTCTATAAACGGGAAAATTAATGTAGATTAAATACCTTTCCAGACACAATATGGCCAGATGTTCTGTTTATTTTTGCTAAAGGAAATTGATCCAAAAAAGCCACACTCACTTTATAGCTTTATGGCTTGCTGAGTTATATAGCCGGATAGATAACTCATATTTATTTGTACATTCCAAATAAAGGTTGTTTTTTCGTACAAATTAGCCTCCCATTTTCATTTTCATCTTCATCTGATAGGCTTTCGTATTTTAAAAGAAAAGTTATATTCCTGAAAATTATTGTTTGACGAGGGGAGTGGTACACACAGTGAAATGTCCCAGTGCAGTTATAGGAAATTTAGGCAGTCCTGGAACAGCGCGTATCCATCACTGGACTGTAAGTAACCATTGTATAAAGGTGAAAAATGAGAATCTGTGCCTTTAATTCACATCAGGAATATAAAGAATTATATACAGTGTTGAATAATGCTGATATTTTCATCAGTGGACACATGCATTATTAAATAAAGTCTCATTTTTATATTGAAAAGCTCCAGTTTTCTTATATTATGATAGACAGTAATTCATTGTTCATTGTACAAACTGCAACATCCAACACAATCTGTTTCCAAACTGCTTTACCACAAATGCATGTGTTACATGTTGCATCTAATGGATAAAATAGAAAAATATCAGCCTGCTGTTTACTTACAGTATGTTGGCTTTGCTTTAATTTAATTTGTCAAACTAATTCATTCTTCTTTAATAGAAAATATAGTGCATTGTAGATACTACACTGAATTGTTCTTCATGTGTTATTTTTTCTCCATGAATAATTCTGTTTGCATTGCTTATTATATATTTTTTATTGTACATTGTACAGTATGTGATGTGAATATGTCAATCAGTAGACAGAGAGCTACATGTATTAGCAATGTATGAACTCTGTTAATGTCAGTTTATCTGTAGAAAAAATAAACTGGATATATTTATCGCAGGTTAAATTGTTGTTAATAATAGTGTGCAAAAATGAAATACAAGCTAGCAAGTCAGCAAAGAAATAACAAAGAGAAAGAATTATTTTTGCTGCTATTTAAGACCACAGGGGGCAGCAGGATATTACAGTTTCCAAAGAAGAAAACTTTAGATTACAACTCCTTCAGGACATTGTCTCATGCTAAGTAGCTAGTGATCGCTAATCACAACTTTGACTTAAACTTTGTCTGCAATGCATCATGGAAGTATATGCTAACCTGGAGCGTTTAATAACTCCTGTTCTCACATTTATCTCTTTCTTGATATGTATTTTACTACTTATGTGAATACGTTGTGAGTTTTTCTCATTTTTCCTCACAGAGAAGAGCTACAACTAAAGAATTAGTTTACAAACATATATAAAATTCATTAAAAAAAGCCCAAATCTGTCTATCTTGCTTCAGTTGTCATGTGTGCATTTATGTAGAGCATGTCTAATCTGTTTAATCTTAATGAACCAATTAACAAATAACTAGCAAGTTATTTATACTATCACATTTTCACTATGAGCTACTTGTGTAGAATAATATCCATGTATACTTTCTTTCCAAAACAATTTGCTCTTTTAAGAACACTCAATAAAACATTTCAGGAAAATGAAGTCTATCAAATACAGTCCTCTGGAATACACCAGGAAATCTTGAGACTACCTGATTTTGCCTATTAAGCAAAGATCAATTCAGCCTCTGAAAGTATTGCTACAGTATGAAGCATAAATAATAAATAAGATGTCAATATATTAAGCAAAACACATGATGTAAACATTTTGGAGCACGGGGCTCATTCATATAGATTGAAGTGTGGTCAGCAGGAAAAGGGGATAACTTGTTGAATAAATAACACAGATATAGAGGATGAGATTGAAATGCATGGTCAGAGGCGGACAGAGGTGCTGTTGAATTCTCCTGAATGGACCTGACATGAGCATGATGTCACTCAGCCCCTGCAAACTTTATGTTCCAAGCAAATCTCATAGAGCTTTACATTCTATCTATAGCCATTTTATTGCATGCAGAAACAAAATGATAAAAGAGTCATGTAACATCGGTGTTTTTTCTGTTTGAGTGATGTTCCCAGGTAATTAACGGCTGCACTTAATACTTTTACTCTGTGTAAAAAAATTCAGCCAGCTCTCCTGTTTGTGCACGATCAGTCCTGTAGGACAGCTATAGCTAGCCAAATGATTAGTCCTTGGATTTCATGGGCTCTGTCTTATGTCCTTCCCTGGATGTGTTGTCGATTTTTACATCCCACTTGAGAACTTAATTGTCTGCCTTGACATTTTCCAATAGATAAATTTCCCATAGCATGTAGTTTTCTTGGAGGTTATTATACCTGCAGGGTGTGAAATTAATGACATATAATTGGCTGATTAAACATTTATTGATTAGAGAATTCTTAGGCGATATGGACGAAAGGATGTTACACATCTTATCCCCTGTTCCTGAGGCATGTGTCAATAATATGCACCAAGTCAATGGAAAACTAGTTTTAAAGCTGTAGACAGGAAAAAAATGCTTTTATAGTATTCCTTGAACACAAGGTGCCAGATAAGCAGTTTTTGGCAGGCAGTCGATGCGGAGTCACAAACAAAATATGTAAAACTGGATAGTAACTAAGTGTAAGTTTAGGATGTGACAATGTGACACCAACCCCCTTCTCAAACACAGTGCCAATCATGTTTAGAAGCCCTCTGAGAGTCTGTGTGAAGGTGTGTGTGTGTGTGTTTTTTTTTTCAACCTTAGCAAACAGCCATTGGCACATTATCCTCATTCAAGGTCAGTGCTATGTTGCTCTCTAGCTACTGATGGACGCCTGGTCCCTCCAGACCTAGTGTGCAGAGCGCACTCAACCTGGAACATCTGTTCACCAGCGGCCCTGGCTGCTCTGATCTGACACACCAACCCAATTCCCACTTCAGGGCCAGATGGCAGCCCGATCTCTCGCTCTCTGGAGCGCTGTCCACCACCGCAGCCCAAACCTAGGCAAGAGCCAGCCAAATAACCCTGTCTAAGCTCACCGCCTGCCCCATAGGTACCGCCCCAGGCCTGGGCACCGCCGCTCACAGATGACCAGCCTCTGGTGGCTCCACCGGTCCCTCCTGTCAAAAGACAAATTGTCCGACAGCCTGCTCTTTTATGAATTCACCCCCAGGTCTTGGGTGCAGAAAGGAGGTTAAAGAAAATCCTTGGCCCACTCAGCTTTGTGACAGAAATGGATTTTTATTTATTTAAAAATTTTAATGGGTTGAGGACTTATGCTATTTGCTTGCCTATATTGCTTCCATAGACTCATGATGGAGACCAGGGAGATTTCCAAATGTCAAGTGTCATCAAATTTTTAGATTTATATTGTGACTGATATTTTCAGTGCATTTTCAAAGGATTTTAAATTTTCTTTGTTGCATTATGGATAAGACCAACATTATTATTTTTAGCACACCATCGTAAGATTGAACTCACAGTGTCAAGAATTACACAAGAGGAAAATATCATTTAAAATAGTTTGGTTGTGAGCTTTGGGTTTGCATTTTTTCTGTTTAAATCTGGAAAATCACATAATATTAACATCAGTAACATGGCCTAATAATATTATGATAAAGATGTGTAATTTTGTGTATTATACTCTATACAATATTATGTTATCTATAAATTATGCATCAATAATAAAATGAGGGAAACATTGTGATCCTATTCAATACTTCATACTATTAATAGAAACATTCATTATTTCTGTAAGATTTAATACCTTTTCTCTCTCAGTGAGGTGATGAATATTCATTTTAGACCCAAATTGCATTAAGAATATTAAAGGCATTCTGCGAGGGTGAATCCAGTGAATGGACATTTACCACCTTCTCATTGGAGGCGTAATAAGTCTCTCTGGTTTTATGCAATGTACAAATCTGTGAGCTGACAAATTATACAGGATCTACAGGACAGAGCAAATGCTTTAGAAAAACATGTTATATTTTACTTAGAAATTAGAAAATGTTACTGCCTGGAAATTGTGTGTTTAGGTCTGGGAAATTACTATGATGGGATTGTTAGGACCAAGAAAAGTTTAGGAAAAGTTGGCCAGGGGTTAATGTAGAAGATATGGCCGCATGTTAATATGTTACCATATTCTAATTATTAAATATAATTTTAAATGTGCTGAAGATTATAAAAAACACTGCGCACTGCCCAATTCACAGACCTACACACAAAATACAGCAATTATATAATCATCATCATTACAGCAATATTCATCTTTTCCCTTTTTTAATATGTTCAGTTAATTTCTAGCTTGCTCATAAACATTTCTGAAAGTCGTTCTAGAGCAATACAGTGTTAATGTTTTCTCTTAAGTGAATACTTCTAAGGCTCTTGAAGAGATAATCTCGTTACAGTCCCATAGATTCCCTGGCATTGCAGCTACTCATGCAGATTAGTAGCTCTAATTAAGCTCTTATTTTACAGAGCACACTGAAGTATGCACTCCTTACAGCACTTACACGCATAACAGTGCAGAGAATCTCTACTTGACTTGGATTTTCTCTACTGTGTATGCATAAAGTGCCAATATCGAAGACAGATATGAGATCATTTACCGCAAGATTTCATCAAACAGACATCATTTACCTCACTGCTCACCAAAGCAGCTTATCTCTATAGGCTATGTTGCTATACCAGATGTATCAGGTGGCATTTTAAAGTCATCTAAAAAATCTTGCCTAGCCCAGGCCGTGCATACAAAAACATGAGCTTATTCAGTGCACACACTGTTAACGGTTTTAATTTTTGCTTTACTTGGGTGAACGGGTGGAAAGTCCTCCAGTGATAATGTGTTTAATTGGATAATAGACCTCAGTCATTGAATTATTGACCAACGACTGTGTTAGAGAGCAGTGTGGGACTTGCTCAGTGTGCAAAAACTGCAGGATTGTAATCCACTCCATGAGCACATCAAAAAGCACCAGTAATGAATATCAATATGACCGTGTGTGCACATAGATTATCCACAGATGAGTTACCTGTGAATAAATGCTTGATATTAATTGATACTGTTTAAGGATGTTGTTGCAATCAAGTCACATCATAATCATGATTATTCTGCAAAATATTTTACTTGGCTCTATTAACGAACGGAAATGACTATTACAATATGCAAATATTGATCCAAATGGCATATTATGATTTGATTTGTGAAGTGTCACGAGAGATATAAAGGCTGGCAAATCTTCGGGTTTATTCATGCATTGGATAACTTAAAATTAAAACCTGTGCTGGCACAAATTAAATGCTGAAGTGGTTTTCATTGGTGGGGCATTACTGCAGTTAATTAACCATCCATATAAAATTCCTACCTCCAGGTACAATTACCATAATTGTTAGCAAATATCCTGCTTAAAATGTGACACAATTAATTCAGTCAAATGAATATGTCCTGAACCGAAAGTACATTTTGATGTCATATCGACACACCGAGGAATTACCATCCAAACATGGAAGGAAATTGATGTGACATGAAAATGATTTCAGTGTGTACCAAGAGAGCAGTCGTGTCTCTTTCCTTGCCTTGTTCACTTCATCATAAACACACACTACATTCATTACTGCAATGGATAAACCCTGTCCAAATAAATAAATACATTTAAAATATCCAATACTTACAGTATGTATTATGGATAAAGGGTACATTGTCCTCCACTGACAATAAAACCATAATGCGAGCTTTACTCATCAAAATTAGAGCATAAAAAATCATAATGTTCTGGGATTCAGTCTGCAAAAGAGGTTGAGCAATCATTCATTTATGTTATAGGTTATGTTTTTTTTTTAGCCTTGACTGTCATCTATATAGTTCCACCTATTTTTCCCTTACATTAGGTTAAACCAGCCACACAGGGTTTATTAGCTACAGTTATTCGATCTGTTCTGCAATGCATATTCAATATAAGTATTCTGCTAACATGCTAGACTACATAAGGCCAACCATTAGAAAATGAGTATCCAGTTTGAGCTAGCAAGCTAGATAGCACTACATCATGTAATCAAGTAGTCAGGCTCCATCACTATTGGTGAAGTTGTGATTAAAACATGATGAACCCATTAATACCTGCACACTGGTGTTCAATTTATCAAACATTTTCAATCACAGTAAGTAAATACATTTTTTCATTGCAGCAAGTCTGATATAAAATTAGTCAGGACACTGTCGATTTTTTAGTGTGAGATGTGCTTTTGTGCTTATGTATAAGCACTTGGGGCAGATCGGGAACAGGGTTGAGATCACCATTTACTTTGAAGATATAAACATTTGTCTGAAAATAATAACCGTTTTTGTTTTTTGGAACTTTTCGATGAAAATTTGTCCACTAGTAAGCTGGGTAAAAGCAGAAACACTATAGTACCAATACTACAGCAAAAAACTACAAATTCCTAAGGCCAATAAGGTCTACTGTCATATAAGTTATGAATCCCCAATGTGAAGTGTGATATGACAAAATAATTAAATGCTGAAAATGGGCACAACATGATTAAAAAAAAAGAGTTAAACCATGTTGGACTAATATATTTGTCCTGATATACACTACTCACAATAAGTTAAGGATATTTGGCTTTTGGGTGAAATTTATGGAAAAGTTCTCACTACAGTGATATTATATCATGAAAGTAGGGCATTTAAGTAGAAGCAATGGTGATTTCCTCATCTCAAACAATTTATTGAAACAAAAGCCAACAACAGTGGTGGGTATACCACAACAAAAAATATCAGTGTCTCAATAATTTGTCATGTGCCCTTGACCATCAATTACAGCTTGACAACGACGTCTCATGCTGTTCACGAGTCAACTTATTGTCTGCTGAGGCATGGCATTCTAGTCTTCTTGAAGGGCAGCCCTCAGGTCATTGAGGTTCTGGGGTGCAGGGTAACGAGCCTCTACACAGCGACTGAGCTGATCCCATAGGTTTTCTATGGGATTCAGGTCTGTAGAAAGTGCAGACCACTCCATTTGAGGTACCCCAGCCTACAGCAGCCATTCCCTAATGATGCGACCTTGATGAGCTGGAGCATTGTCGTCCATGAAGATGAAATTAGGCCTGTGTTGTTCATGCAGAGGCACAATGACTGGATTAATGATGTTATTCAGGTAGTATTAGCTTGTCACTGTACCATTCACAAGATGTAGGGCAGTTCTGTATTGAGTAGACACACCTGCCCAGACTGTAACATCACCACAACAGTGGCTGGTGCATAGCGCTCTCCTTGACGTCTCCAACATCATTGGTGGCCATCATTTCTGCTTAACGCGAATCGACTTTCATCAGAGAACAGCACTGAGGACCACTGGTCCCTCGTCCAGCGTAAATGCTCCCTGGCCCGACGCCTGTGCCTGGTGGTGTGGTCAGGTACCCTTGCAGGTTGTCTAGCATGCAGACCACGCTGATGTAAACGGTTTCGAATGGTCTGACGTGACACTTGGGTGCCTCTCACCTCCCTTAAATGTGCCTGGAGTTGAATGGCATTCATCATCCGGTTCCACAGGGCACTGTTCACAATGAAGCGGTCATCAACGTGGGATGTGGCCAAAGGACGTCCACTTCTATGCCTTTCTGTGACTCTTCCAGTCTCTCTGTATCTCTGTCGCAACCTGCTGATGACACTCTGTGACACTCTTAGCTCAGTGGCCACTTCCCTCTGAGAACATCCTGTTTGAAGCCTCGCAATGGCGAGGTACTGGTGATCATTTGTTAGGTGTGGTCTTGGTCTCATGATGTCAAAATGTGACTGTTTAAATACCAATTCTAATTTAACCAGAAAATTTATTGGTCGATTCATGGATCAAACACCAGTTTGAAGTTCACCTGTAAAGGTTATAGTGCGTTTTAGGTGTATCCTGAAATTTCACCCGAAAGCCGAATATCCTTAACCTTTTGTGAGTAGTGTATTTCTTTGTAACATTACAAAATTTCCCCCAAAATCGCTGTATCAAAGTGATTTATTTCAAATTTAATCAATTATTTACATGCCAGTGTTTAGGTTAGGCTTATCTTGGGGTTAAATTTATTGATAAATTAATATTTATGATCAGATCTACAGCTTTCAGAGTTATCCAGATCTGCGAGTACTCTGAACACACACATATTCAATTTCTCTGTTGACCTCTCTGTAATAATACCCAATAAACACCTCTAACCTCCTGTCAGAGCCTGGGTCTGTATATTATCAATTTTAGAAAAATCTTCCCTAAAGATTTTCAGGAAAAATATCAAAAGCCAATTAGATAACAAAGGCAATTTTAGGGCTCTTGAGATATGTTAAGCTTGAGATATGTTAAGCTTGAGATATGTTAAGCTTGGGTGATTGTAAACTCCAGGTAAACACAATCCTGAGTAATCTTATTAATCCTGAGTTTCTCACTGCTAATACTTCACCCAGAGTTAACAATTAATCCTGGATGTTCATAATCTGATGTTTCACATTGTACATTCCTAAACTCTGGCTTAACATTCTTATTTGTAGTGTCAACAGTTGTGACTGAATAAATACAGCAAGCTTTATATAACACTCACATCAGTGAGAAAAAATGTTCATGATGTAAATCCTCCTTATTTGTTTTAGGTCTCCTGTGATACACAAAGGCAAGAAAACCAAGACAAAAGACAAAAGAAATATGAAAATATATACTTTTTGACAGTACTTTATTACTTACACAGTTTATGACTGTACAAAGGTACACACTGGTCAATTTCTGATTTCTGGGTGTCTGTCTCTGAGCATCTAGCCATAACATTCTAACACCTCATTGTTTCACACTGTACACATTTGGCACTGCAATCTGGGATTAATACCACAAAAGCAAAGTTAATCCTGCTACATAACCTTGGGTATAAAGCCAGTGCTAACCCCGCTTCTAAATTACAAGTGTGACACGTTCCTCTATCCGGGGTTAAAAGCAGGGTTTAGAACAATAATAATCCAGGGTTAAGCAAGGTCTGAAAAAGCTCTATAAATCACAAAGGGCAGTTGATTTTTTTTCTATTCTTTGGGCCAGTGCTAGCTAAGTACAAACATTTAGCATGTTATGCCAATTTTTATCCAATGACTGAAGTCAAAATGATTTTTAAGGCCCTTTAATGACTGGCTGCAGTGCAATTATTAACCCTGCCCTCTTTTCATGTAAATAAATATAAAATGATCCAACTAACTTCACATTAAATTGCAACAAATTATTTGCAGGAATAATGTTTTATAATTTTTGCAAGTTTAGTTGTCCTTGAGATCTCCATAATGATTTTATTATGTGATAAACGAGTTTTATATGAAACTAGCTAAGTGTAGTGATATTAAAACTAGCAAACCAGCGTGAACGAACCAGGTGATGGCATAAAGTACATAAATTTCCAAACAATTTATTGTTATAAAGACTGAACAAAATAATTCTGGCACCTTTGTCTCATTCATTTGCTGAACTCTTTAGAAATGTATTATTTAATTTATGTACACGTCTTGCAAGAAGTGTTGAATGAACTTAAGTGGAGCCCATAATAGTATGTGTATGGTCAAATAATTCTGAAAAAAACTTAAAAATCTTAAAACTAAATCAGTGTGTTACGCAGCTATTGAATAGTTTATGACTAAAAAGAATGACCGGGTTTAGTTACAGCAACATATGTATATAACATCAGTTCTACAGGGTCAGTTGCCACATTATTGCAAGTTGTTGGCCATGACTTATACAACCTTATCCTATTGCTATACTGGAATCATTTCTGTAGAAATGCATATAATCACAATATGGATCAAAAAGCAAAAATCTTTTTTCTTTTTTTTTATTATGTAGGCAAATTACAGATTTCTGCAGCGCCTAGCACTCCATAGACTTTAGAATCAATTAGCTGTGTCGTTTTCAAAGACAAAAAGCCAATTAATAACAGAAAATGTGTGCAAGGCTAGGCGATGAAGTAACAAACCCTTCATTAAGCCACAAATAGATATGATCACTTTTTCAGATAAAGATTTAAACAGTCCCATTAATTGTGGTCATTACTGCTGGAGCTGTATTGATTTAAACATTGCAATGGGTTAAAATAATGTATTGTGGAAGAGTTATTCTGCCAGCTTAGCCTCTCTTTCGCCTCTTGACAGAGTGTAATCAACAGATTGTTAGACGTGCATTTTCTGGGTCTGCGACAATGCTTGACGGATGGGGTCAAAGAGAGCATCTGTAAGCCATCTATTGCCACAATTTATTATCTTATTATAATTGTATACACAAACATTGTGGTGATTTACGTGACATAGTGAAAGATGAAATCCGATTATATTAAAAGGGTTGCTCACCCCTGAAACACCTTTCAGTGCCTGCTTTTAACAACATGGTTATTGTTTTATTGATCAGGGTTTTATTACGGATTTGACACCCATGTTATGTGTTAATCGAAAGGCGGATAATTTTTTTGACACATATTTTATGAGATTATGACCACTATCAATTTTATAACTGGTATTTTTTCTTATCTCACAAGTCTGGGCCTTGACAAGGTTTGTAGCAGAGCAGCCCATTTCTCTTGTGTCTCTTTTCACTCCGGTATAGGCTTGTATGATGGCATTGTCCATGACCCGAGAGGGAGAAAAGGGTTTAAGATGACGCTGATGCTAACTCGGTGACCTTACCCTCCTCTTCCACTGTCCTGGCCTTCTTTCATCTTTTGTTCTGGAAAGTGATGTAACTGTTAGTGGGGTTTATTCATTGTGCAATATTACCTTTCTACACTTAAACTCTTTCCATTTACGAGAAAATTATACAATGGGAAAAGCTCAGCTTCTGAGGTAATGACTTATTTTTCATGAAAAGTACATTTGGTCATTCAGTAGAAATCGAAGATAACATATCCCCTTTCCAGCAGCACAATGTGTCATTAATTTACTTATTTACAGAAGCGTCAAAGCCATGATTTTATGATTTTGTTTTTAAATGATATGGCAACATTTAAACACTAGAAAACAAAGTATATGTCAAATTCACAAGAATGCAATACAAGATTTTCTTGACTTTCCTTCATTCCCATCTAAGCAACACATTTGCTGAATAAGGAAAAATTTAATCAGAAGAAATATTAATTAATTTGTTCATCTTATTCTCTATAATTGAAAGATCTAGAAATGCTATTAGCTCAGATAATAAAGGCAGGGATAGTTTTACTTGCCTGAGCACATAGGAAATACCTTGTGGCCCTCAAACTTTTTGGTGGCATCGTCAGCAAATGTATTTGTTGGCACAGGCCAGCAGTTAAGAACTTTGAGTTTGTCAAACTCATTTACAGCCTTTTTGAAATCTACATAGCAATTATCTTCCTGCATAATCAGTTTAAGACCTTCGTTGTCCACAGGGCCTTGAAACATCCTTAGAATAATTGTTCAGCAGCCGATTTGAAGTTCGGAGGAAATTGCTTAATAATCAGATCCCAGGAAGCTAGTATTTAGTGGAAATAACTGCATTTAGTACAGAAAAGGGGTTCATTCATCACTTGGCCTTAATTTGGCCTATTTAGATTATACTAGAACTGGTGATGAGCTGAAACCGATTAATTCCATTTTTTATTATTGAAGTATGTCAGTAGTCACAAGGAAAGTCAATTAAGTTATTCTTCTGAATCTATCTAGTTGTTGTTTGTAAAGTCAATAAAAGTAAAAACAAAACAAAACAAAACAATAGATACTTCCCATTGTTGTGCAATCCAGGTTGCTGTACTGAGGTATTACTCTTATCCTAAATGAGTAAGAGTAAAAGAAAGACGTTTCAATTATCCTTGCACTGAGAGGTATCAAAGGCCTTATTAATGATAGTAATGAGAAAAAAAGGTATATAAAGTGCAGTGCTGGCATGTAAATGAGCCTCCAGCACTGATGCTTAGAAAGAAAAAAAGGACAGCATTTGGCAAACATCCTTGTCCAGAGCAAATGACATTTGTCTCATTCATACAACTCACTTGCTGAGGGTTAAGGGTCTTGGTCAAGGGCCCAACAGTGACAGCCTGGTCATCCACAGGATTTAAACTCAAAACCTTCACATAAGTAGTCCAATGCCTTAACCACTGAGCTACCACTTCAGACTCTTAGAAGGCTAGGACGAATGTAATCCTTACCAACAAGGGCAGAGAAATATGGGACTGGCATTTTGTTATCCTTGACTCATTAAGTATATATGAATCAAAAGCCTTTATTATCCACTTGACACCACTAAGGGGGTGTTTCATTCACCAGGACTACTTAAGGTGTGACTTGTAACGTGCTTTAGCTTAAACCCAATCATAATCTGTCTTACACAATAACAACAAGCCCATTCTTTACTGAAAATATCTGATGTCATATCATAATTGCACTAACGGTAAAAGCCTTTTTTCTCATTTTAGGTCACCTGCAATTAGTCATTTTAAGCATCTTTTTTGTGTGTGTCTAAGAAACAAATGTTCCATTTAAGATATTTATATATACTTTCATTTATTGGCAATTCTGAAAAGGGGTATGAATAATAAAAAAAGGAACATGGCAATAAAGAAAGGTCTGTCATACTGTATATAAAGACATCAAATATAAAAATCACACTGAGTTCCAGACATACTGCCACTTCTCTTTTTTACTTCCAAAACAATGTCGGGAAGATCAAGAATTCAGAAATATTCGTCAAGGATAATCATCCTGACATTGACAGCTAATTAAATAAAGAATATAGCCAAATGGACTGCCTGAAACCAATATAGGGTGAGAAATGAACAAAAGAAAATCAGAGTTAATAGAAAAAAAATCTATTTAGTCATTTTACAGGCTTGAATAACTTCCAGGGTTTTTTGAGCCCCCCTTAGATTATTTCAGCAAGTCCCAGGTGAGGTGATCGCCTTAGGAAACCTACTCTTCCTCCGCTATATAAAGAATCCTCTAGAGACATTATTCATATACTGTTAAGCTCCCATTAAATCAAATTCTCCCTTCCTTTTTCCCATGATTTTTATTCATTCTGAAGTAATATATCTGTAGTCTTAATTGGAAATGTTGATATCTATTTTCAATTTCAAACTGCTGAAATCTTTTTTCTTTCTATTTCTTGCAGTTACTGTAGAAATGTAGATATATACGGTCTCATACATGTAGCAGAGGAAACTAAACAGCACATAAGAGCTACAGTTGAGGCCAAACATTAAATAGACCTAGGCTAAAGATGTTTAATCTCAGTTTTTGAGCAATTAGTAGACATCTACGTTCACATCGGAGGTCATTTTGAAACAAACCAATAGAGACAGATTTATTTCAGCTTTAATCCAACATATCAGTATTCCAGTGGGTCAAAATTTAATATTCAGTAAGTAGACTGCCTTTTTAAACAGTCTGGAAGACTGATATAAGAAACTGATGTAATGATTTTTAGAAGCTTCTGATTGGCCAATTGATGTAATTAGAAGTTAATTTGGTGTGCAACTGTGGCTATATTTAGAAACTGTGCCTTTTTACTCTTGATACCAGGGGATACTAACTGAGTTAACATAAAACCAGACCATGTCCACTTCTGGTTTAAATCTCACCACCAACAAGAAGTTTTCTTTTTCTTCTTCTTTTTCTTTTTCTGATAACACCATCAACACCACCACCACCACCACCAACAACAACAACAACAATAATAATAATAATAATATAATTTTATTATAATAATTTTATTGCCTTTTATTATTTTTCCTTTTATTTTTAATGATACTTTGCTCAAGTCAAATCCCATAGTGCCACCAATGGAATAAGACCAACTATAAAACTTGCATTAAAAAAGGACAGCAATGCCAGCAAATAAGTCATAAAATATTAATTGGCATAATGATGGTAAAATAACATGAATATGAATATTTTAAGCTCTAAACAGATAATGTGGATAATGTCTATGCATTGGAAATGCATGTAACAAATATAAAGGTACATCTAAAACTCTCTAAAGACCATATGCTGAATGACTGTATGTTACTAATTTTCAACTGCCTGTGACAGGATAACTCAAAAAATAAAAATAATAAAATAGTTGGTAGCCTACAGCATAAGTCAAGTGTGATTACCTCTCAACTTAATTTTGCTTGAGGCTATGTTGTTATTAAAGCTATGTCATCCTGCTCCAACAAAATCTATGGTCATGAACCACTGCTGACCTAGAAGAGTGAAATTGATTTCTTCACATCTTTCAGGTTTTTAGGAAGCTGGGGTCAGAGTGCAGGTTCAGCCATGATACAGCATACCTGGAGCAGAGAAGGTTAAGGGCCTTGGTCAAGGACACAGCAGTGGCAGCTTAGTGGTGCTAAGATTTTAACCCTTTCTGGCATTTTGCAATTCAGCAATGAACACATACCATGAATAAAATATACAAATGTGCATAACTTTTAGATGAGACATCATACTGTTCATTTTCTTTCCATTTTCCTGCAGGGGCAATAGTAGCCACTGATTAAGTAGGTCAGCCCATGCAGACTTCACTATTCCTAGCCAATGATTCCAGCTCCTCCCTGGAGAGCCCAGATGATTCCAAGCCAACTGTAAGATATAACATCTCCACTGGAACCTGTGATGGCCCTTGAGGACGTGCCTAATACTAATATTGCTCTAGCAGTAGCCAAACAATGAGCAGCCTTGAAAGAACCCAGAACCACCTCCTCTCAATTTAAAGATTTCGCAAATTGCTGAGATCCTTGCCCCAAAATGGAGAGTAAACTCAGCATGTCAAATGTACTTTGGACCAATATTATCTGCAAAAAATTGAGTGTTATTCCCCCCAGCCTAGACACCTCTCCAATCTTTGTCTATTAATATCCTTTCTTTGAAAACTACCAACAAGTGTGGAGGTGAGACTTTCACAGCATTCAAGGAGATGCCAGATCCGTGTAGTACAAATCCACTTCAAACTAACAACTCTACCCCATTCTCCTTTCATAGCAACAATACAACACACAATCATAGGCCTTTTCTAAATTAATAAAATACAGGGAGGGTATATTCCCATGACCATTCAGAAAGCTATGCAAGAAGAAAAGAGTTGGTACACTCTTCCATGACCTCGGCAGAAACCTAATGGTTCAACTACCAGATGGATTCTTCTCCTCAGAACCTGGCATAGACTTTTCCCAAAGGAAAAGCACCATTCTAGTTTGCCAGTTCAATGTATTGCTTCATCTTTTTGCAACATTAAAGGAGTCTTCTGGCTCTCCTATTTTCCTTAATTAAATCATAAAAACCCTCCCTGACGCCTTCTTTTTCAATTTGATGGCTTCCCTGGGAAGTGGTGTCTATCAGCACATTCTGGGGTTAATGCCATGACAGACATTGATTGGGGATTTGAATATGGTTACTTCAGATTCAGTGTTGCCAATTTCACTAAGAACTAGGGAGAAATCTCTCACCCAAGCTAATGAAGCTGAATCTTCTGGGTTTACAGGTAAATCTAGAAAACACCCTGTGATAATACAATCACAAATTTGATCATTGACATTTTACCAATTGTTTTGTCATTTCAAGTACAAATGTGTTTTTTATTGACAGTCCATGTTCATAAGACTTCACAAGGACCCTAGAAGACCACTCAAGAGAGCTCCAAGTTTCTTGGTGTGCACATAACCACATCTCTTGAACTTTCAATACAACCTGCATAGCCAAGACAGACCAGCAGCAGCTACACTTCTTGTGAAGGATGTAGAGAGAAGTTCCCCCTCCTATCCTCACCATCTTCTACAGATTAACAATCCTGATCTGCCATCTCACCATGTGGTAGGGAACCTGTACAATTTCCAACAGCAAGAGAGCCACTGAGCTTCTACAGCAGATTGTGAGAACAGCTGAAATGATCATCAAGATCTCTTTACCCACCATTGATGTCTTTTACAACTGCTACATCCTCAAAGCCACATGCATTGCCAGTGACCTCTCTCACCCCTCAACATGAACATCAGTGAGGGAGCATCAATGCCATCACCAGCAGACACCAGCAGACTAGTTAGTCTTGGTCGATTTTCTTGCAGGGTGTTAGTCCATGTGATAGCACCACATGACCTAATAGATGGCTCCAGACACCACTACTAGGCCTGGCTCCAAAGGTGGTTCTTGGTGACATCTGGGCAGGGCAGACATTTTTTTTACAGGGTCTTTAGGATCATTCTTTATCTGACTTCTTCTCAGATCTGTTCAGAGAGGCTGGCTATACTTAAAGATTAGAGATTCACCAAAGTGCACAAGCTCCTACACCATACCAAGCTCTCAAGCCATGAAGGGGGCCATCAAACTGAACAAAAGTCATATGTTCATTCAGATTCCCTTTTCTTCTGATTTGATAGTTGTTCATTCTAAGAGTGAAGCATAATGTACGTATTATTTCTATATCTTTACTCACTGGTGTTTAAACTAGCACTCCATTAAAAGTATAAAAGTCTAAAAGCAAATTTTACATTCAACATTAGTTAAAATGGACATTTACTCTTTTTAAATCATATGGTAATACATATAAAATCATTTTTATGGCTTTATACATATTGTCTAAGGGAAGGGCATTTCTGTTAAATGCAGCTGCTGATGAATGATATTTTTATCCCTGTTTTATACAAATGAATTAGTCCATTTTGTCATTACACATAACATATTATTTCATTACTCCGGGCTAAAGAAATGGGTTAAACCATAAATCATTTAGAGGCAGAAGAATCCAATTGCAGTATAATTAATATTAATCTAGATTTGAAATGTGATATCAAGGAAGTGCCATAGAAGCACATTTCATCTTATTTCATGTCTTAAGGTGAAGGTCTGTTGTAAGACTCTGCTACATTCTCTGAAGCCTTAAGCATGTGTCGACGTACACTATATTGCCAAAAGTATTCGCTCACCCATCCAAATAATCAGAATCAGGTGTTCCAATCACTTCCATGGCCACAGGTGTATAAAATCAAGCACCTAGGCATGCAGACTGTTTTTACAAACATTTGTGAAAGAATGGGTCGCTCTCAGGAGCTCAGTGAATTCCAGCGTGGAACTGTGATAGGATGCCACCTGTGCAACAAATCCAGTCGTGAAATTTCCTCGCTCCTAAATATTCCACAGTCAACTGTCAGCTGTATTATAAGAACGTGGAAGTGTTTGGGAACAACAGCAACTCAGCCACGAAGTGGTAGGCCACGTAAACTGACGGAGCGGGGTCAGCGGCTGCTGAGGCGCATAGTGCGAAGAGGTCGCCAACTTTCTGCAGAGTCAATCGCTACAGACCTCCAAACTTCATGTGGCCTTCAGATTAGCTCAAGAACAGTGCGCAGAGAGCTTCATGGAATGGGTTTCCATGGCCGAGCAGCTGCATCCAAGCCATACATCACCAAGTGCAATGCAAAGCGTCGGATGCAATGGTGTAAAGCACGCCGCCACTGGACTCTAGAGCAGTGGAGACGCATTCTCTGGAGTGACGAATCGCGCTTCTCCATCTGGCAATCTGATGGACGAGTCTGGGTTTGGCGGTTGCCAGGAGAACGGTACTTGTCTGACTGCATTGTGCCAAGTGTAAAGTTTGGTGGAGGGGGGATTATGGTGTAGGGTTGTTTTTCAGGAGCTGGCCTTGGCCCCTTAGTTCCAGTGCAAGGAACTCTGAATGCTTCAGCATACCAAGACATTTTGGACAATTCCATGCTCCCAACTTTGTGGGAACAGTTTGGAGCTGGCCCCTTCCTCTTCCAACATGACTGTGCACCAGTGCACAAAGCAAGGTCCATAAAGACATGGATGACAGAGTCTGGTGTGGATGAACTTGACTGGCCTGCACAGAGTCCTGACCTCAACCCGATAGAACACCTTCGGGATGAATTAGAGCGGAGACTGAGAGCCAGGCCTTCTCGTCCAACATCAGTGTGTGACCTCACAAATGCGCTTCTGGAAGAATGGTCAAAAATTCCCATAAACACACTCCTAAACCTTGTGGACAGCCTTCCCAGAAGAGTTGAAGCTGTTATAGCTGCAAAGGGTGGACCGACGTCATATTGAACCCTATGGATTAGGAATGGGATGTCACTTAAGTTCATATGTGAGTCAAGGCAGGTGAGCAAATACTTTTGGCAATATAGTGTATATCTGCTGTATGTATGTATGTACAATGTTGTGATGTTATATTCTTTCTTTCATTTATTCATGTCTAAAACAGGCTCATGTCTTTTTTTTTATAGCAGAGGCAGTAAAAACATACAACACGGAAACAAGCATGTATTTCATGTATGCATTTATTTATTTATTCAGTTTTGAGGAACTGACTGTGTGATTACTCAGGTGAATGATCTGCTAGCTGCATGATACATTTGGATGCCTTGATAGAGCATGGTTCCTGAAACTTATTTTATCAGGGATTGGTGGCACAGAAACACCTGGTTGTGGAAAGAAGCCATGTTCAACCAGCTCTCTGGTAGGCCTCTACTTGAAATATTCTGAGAAAAGTCTGCAGCCGACATATCCGCTGAGCCCAGCCAAAACACTAGCTACTACACTGGAGATGAAGGGGGATTGAAGGTTTCAGACAAGCTCCAAAGCCTCTAAAAGGCATGCTCAAGTTAAAGGGTGACAAGCTGGCCTCCCAAGCCAAGAACAGTTGGCTTTCTATTCCATGTTCAACCCCAAGACAGACAGGATGGTTTTTCCAGCCAACTCAAGCTCAGGCCAGATGCTGATAGGGCAGCCTCTCAAGCCAAAGCCAAGGATGATGAGATGGCCTTGCAAGCCACACCTAAGCCTGATACCACTGAGGCCTCTCATGCCCAGTCCCAATGGTGAGGCTGGTTTAGGTCACAAAATGGCATCCCAGCAGCTCTGCAAGGCATATATCCTTGACACTGATTACTCACAACTGTCTTTTTACCTGTAATTACTATGTTCTGTTTCTCTGTAATTTATTGTCAGGCTTTTGTTGTTTCACGTCAGTTGTGCTTAATCTTTGGTATATACAATACCAGTCAAAAGTTTGGACACACCTTCTAATTCCATGGTGTTTCCTGATGTTTATTTCTTTCTACATTGTAAAACAATGCTGAAGGCGGCCGAAATACACAATAATCTCGTTTGAACAGTTGATATTGGGATATATCTGCTACTGATGCTCTGTAAAGCCTTCATAACAGCTCTAATCTGAGGTGCTGTTAATTGGTGATTTCTGAGGCTGGTAACTCTAAATGAACGTCTCCTCTGCAGCAGAGGTAAATTTTGGTCTTGCTTTCCTGGGATGGTCTTCATGTGAGCCAGTTTCATCATGGTGCTTGATGGGTTTTGCAAATGCACTTGACAATACTGTTCTTGCAAGAACTATTCCAGAACACCTGACCTTCGTGTCTTAAAATAACAACTGACTGTTTTTTGTTGTCGTTACATATGGATTACATAAATCCATGTGTTATTTCATAGTTTTGAAATCTCCAGTATTGTTCTAGAATGTAGAAAATAAGTCACTAAACAAAAAACATTGAATTAGAAGGTGTGTCCAAACTTTTGACTGGTAGTGTAATTTACCATGTTGTTCTTGCTCTTACACTTTTTTTTGGAGACTGATGCTTCCACTTTGATTTGTTTGTGTTTTCTTTAATAAACTTTTGCACTTCTATCTTCCTCCTTGAATGTGACACTTACACTATTAATCTTTCCCTACCTTTCATGGATGAAAGAGTAGAAGAGCAAATAAAAGGGAATTAGAAAGAACTGTTTGAATAAAAAGCTGTTGTTTCACTCCTGAAGACCTAATTTGACTCTATAGGTAAAGCAGATTGTCAGCAAGTAAAATGCCTAAACATTTACTTAAAAATTTAGTAGTAACTGTAACTAAAATAATATGGCATTATTTTTATGTGAGACAAGTGTAATTTCCTGCTCTTCACAGCTATTTGCCATTTGGTTGGCTAAAATAATTTTATCTTGTTTGCGATTATTTGCATTTGTCATAATAAATCAAAGTGCCTGCGCTGATGTGGTTAGAGCACTACAACAGGGGTGTGACTTTCAGTTTCTGCTGATGCCATTATTTTTGTGTTATGAAAAAAAGGGTTTGAGAAAAAATAGATTAGATTTGGATATTTGGGATATTCCAATGACTTGTCATTTAATTCAAAGCCTGACCAGTGTATTTTTTGTTTAAAAGATCTGTGTACACTGGTATACCATTACTCTCCAGACATACGCTTTATTAAGACACATTATGAAGGCTACAAGCAAAGCTGAAATACGTTCTGTACATGATTAAGTTACATGATTGTACATGATTAATTTAACCCAACAGATTATCCAGGCATAAATGCACAGATAATTTCCATTCTTTTAAATGAAATATTTAAAACAGATAAAATAGTTTGTACATTTCAAAACTAATTACAGATTGCAGAAGCAGGAACAATGTTTTCAGCAAAACATCAGCACAGACAAGAATAAATAAATTCAAGGAAGCTGATGCAGCATATTCATTTTGTATAAACTGTTGTTTAGGGCAAATATGTAAAACAACAATATTTGCAGTAAGCTTTGCTTATGCAGTCTGCATGGAGCTTTGTGTTTCTTCATAGCTTAAGCGTAACACTTGCTCTCAAATGCTTTCAAAACCTTCCCACTAATGCAATTCTAAGCAAACCTGGTTTGACCTAATAGCCATAATCCAATAGATCTTCTATTGAATAAAACCCCTTAATGCTCTTATGATGCCTCTAACATTCATATTTACCAAGCACTTCCCACTGAACAAGGTATCTGTGGCCTGCTCCAAAAATTACACACATGCACACACACACACACACACACATACATATCTTAATTTTTCAATTAAGCAGCCCCTTGTTCTCTAAACATATGCAAACACAGTGGGGCATCCTTTAAAATGCAACACTAATGTGCAGGCTAATTAGAGGACCTTGCCAGGCTTGTAAACTGAGACCAATTGGAATACAATTTAGTATTAATCTGTCACTGCTTATGGGGTTTTAATGTTCTTTATATACAGTTACTGGTCATGTAAGTACATTTGTTTAGTGACCTGGTATGACACCACTGAATTATTTAACACCTTGAGTTTATAGACACTGTGCATAATTTACTATTTAAATCAGCTGCAAAATAAACTAACTTTCTGCTCTGCTATATGTAATCTTACTTATGTCTCAGTCTTTTGAGATTTTACCCACTCACTATTGAGACAATTTACCAGCATGACATTAATTGCACCAGCATTAATATTACTGAGACTGATCAAGACTGTTCAAACTGTTATTTGCATATGCTTTCTTAATATCTTATGAATTAATTGAATTGCTGAATTCAATTAAAATGTCATTCCTGAGCTACATTTCCTGCATAGGTACTCCTTATAATAACTCCCTATAATGCATTCTTGTCTATTTTGAATACTTATTTGCTCTTACTTGTTTGTTTGACTGGGGAAATCCCACAGGATTGTTACAGTACCTATGCTGGCCTTACCACTCTCTTAGATTTCCCCCATTTGGACCTATAAGTATCCAACCCATAAAATGCATACTTTTACATTTGCCATTAAGCAGCTGAGGAAAATCTTAGACCTATAGACCTTTAGAGAAAGCCTAAAGGATTTCTGGGAATAATTTAAAAGGTTTTCCATTAAGGAACTGTTTTGTCCACACTGTGATATCTTCTTAATTTACATTGTCCTCTTAGCACCATAAAACATACTGAAAGCCTTACATAAATGCCTAGTTTGGATTTTAATACTTAATGTCAAGATTTTAATTGCACTGTATAGATAGATAGATAGATAGATAGATAGATAGATAGATAGATAGATAGATAGATAGATAGATAGATAGATAGATAGATAGATATGTAATTTGTTTTACTTTTGGTGTGATGTCTCCAGTTCTGACTGTTACACATCCTGCTTTATCTGAGATAAACTAATAAAAGATGATGAAGACTTGTTCATCCACTTGCACCCTGTGGTTAAAAACTGTATGTTGGTTCAAATCAATCATTTTTCAGATTCTTTGGATAAATTACATCTGATAAATCACATGTATTTTCATTGAAATTATCCAAACCCATTCAAAACATGTTTATTTTAATCACCATAGAATTACACCATAACCTATATCACATTATTGAATATATCAAAATGATCATATATCAAAATATTTCTTATGTTTATATGTTAGTATCATATAACACAACAATTTCATATTCTGCACCATAAACCTTATAAATCCCACTTATAAAGTGGAAACATAAAAGACATTATAAACACATTGTTAAAAGATTTTATAAAGTTTTATAGACATTTATTTATCCAGAATACACACGCGCACACACATACATGCACAAGCACACACACAAAATATTTGTAGAACTATCAGGAATCAACTGATAAGTTTGATTGTGATGTCCAATGCTGTCTTTGTTTGTTCGTTTGCCTGTTTGTTTGTCTGTCTGTTTGTTTGTCTGTCTGACTGTCTGTCTGTTTGTTTGTTTGGTTGGTTTGTTAGTGAGTTTGATCTTTTTTTAACTCCTAATCATCTGTAATGTTTTAGCAAAATTATGTTATGTACATATAAATATAAATAATAATAATAAAATAAATAAATAAAATACAATAAAATAAACAAAGGTTTTGGTTCATTCGCCCGTGCGTATCGATTCGACCGATTCCGCAAAAGGAGTCGTTCAAATAGAATGAATCATTCGCGACTCGCTCGTCGGTCATTTGAACAGGGGTGCCCGATTCGTTTAATAAACCAGTTGAATATTTTGTTTTTCCTGTTGTTCTCCGATATTTTATCTGTTCTGCAGCTTTAAAAACATATCATTTGATGCATTTATGCACTAATGCTGTAATATCGCGGCTAAGTAAGTAAGGGTGGATGGCTTGAGGAGATGTCCTCGCGCGCATCATAAGCTCACTATGAAGTGTGTGAAAGCGGTCATCCCGAGTGTGACGACTTCTTATTCATCTTCCGTGTAGCTTAATGGTAAGTCCTGGAGAATTTTCATAAATTCATGGACACTTTATGCCAGTTCCATTTATCATATTTCTAGTCCCGACTGCAAATACACAGTACTACATACTGGTAACATAACATTACTGGTCAAACTGGTGTTATGTTTTGTGTATTAATAAAGTCCTGTGCTTAATCATACCAGCACTGATTCATTTTCCACACTGTGAATTTAGTTTAAAATGCCATATGCAACTAAATCTTCCAGAATTTGTTATTACTGTTACTTATTATTGAAAGGTTTGATTTGGATCACCTTCACCCAATGCATAAAGCATCTATGTACAGATTTGCTTTGGTTAACAGTTGACTACTACTGATTTGATTGGCACTTAGTTGTACTCTGTGATCTGATTATAACTGTGCAACTTGTCTCATCTCTTGTTTTTTTATTTTTTACCTTAATATGATGGTGTTTCTGTCCTGTATCATGAATATTTTATTGCAATGATGATGTAGATGGCTGGAAAAAGTGTCCAAAGTGATAAGGGGAAATGTGACATGGATAGAGCTGAGGAGAAAAGCACCTTGGCTAACGATGGTAAGCTGTAAATTTTTTTAGTTATTTTTTATTAGTCTGGATATACTCCTAGATTCAAGATTAAAACTGATAGATTATTGCAAGTCATTCTTCAGTCTGTCTCTTAAGGGATAATATAAGATGAACAGAAGTTACACAATTGCCTTTCTTATCATCATACTTTGTGAGGCCTCTTTGGAATAGACTGTGATGTGGTTCGTTTATGGTGAAGGACAGAGAGAGAGAGACAGAGAGAGAGAGAGAGAGTTAGACAGTTGTAGATTTTCCTTATAAACACTTAGGCACTTGTTTGAAACTAAGTTACACTTAATCATTTGAGATCCTACTGTCAACACTGTGCATCATGAATGATCCAGATGTGTCCAGAAATTATTCTATTGTCCTAAGCTTGTACGTTTATGTTCGTAGATTGTCTTTAATTGTTTTGTTGTTATTTGTATAATTCATTAACACAACAGTGGTTTAGTGATTAACACATTTGCCTTACACATCTGGTTTGGGTTTGGGGGTTGCCCTGTGTGTGTGTAGTTTGCATATTCCCCCTGTGCTGCAGGCATTTCCTCCAGGTACTCTAGTTCCCAGTGCAAAGACATGCATGGTAGGCTGATTGGCATCTCTAAATTGCCTGCAGTGTGTGAATGTGAGTGCGTCTGCATTTGTGCAGTGTGATGGGTTGGTGCTGTATTTAGGTCTTCCCCCACCTTGTGCCCCAGATGCCCTGGAATAGGCTGCAGGTTCCCCGTGACCCTGTGTTGGATCAGTGGTACAGATGGATTAACACAACAAATCCCTTACTACCAGAATGTTTGTAGGTTCAAAAGCTTTCTGATAAATCACTACAAACTCTTGCATTGATAATTGGTTATACTGATACAATTGTTGATGCCCAGATGATTAGACACAATCTACATTTTACCTAATTTTCTGAAGTATTTCATGTAGGGGTGAAATAAGTTACACAATGTACATCCCAAAACATTTCAATATGTCTTTCTTACTGTTACTTTTCTTATGAACTAACTATGCAGATATCTTTAAGGAAAAAAAAATTCTGCAATATTAATCAATAATAACACATTAAATGTTAAATAAAAGAGAGAAAAAGTCCATTGAATAATTCATTTGGGATAGGTGGGAGAAAAATAAACAGGCATGCTCAGTCAGGGCCATAATTCATTAATAGTTTGCATTCCATTCTGTCTGTGAGAAGCAGATTCATTATTGAAGGAGTTTTGGACTCTGAGGCCAGCAGCTGTGTATGTGTATATTTTAGCCATGAATTTGGCCAAGCTTATGAGCATCTAAGTTTGAGGAAAAATGCTGGGAGCAAATACTTGTCTGGGGCTGAAAACTGTTTAGTGTATTCCTTGAATTTATATTATATTTGGTGCATTTTACAATGTTAGTTTGTTTGTCTTCAAGTTATATGCATCCTGTTTGGAGTCCACTACACATACCTAACACTAACATACTCCTATTTTTCTTTGTATTCATAAAATTGGGTGTTTAGATAGAGTTAACCGCAAGGCAAACCACACAACATTTATTTAAAGCACAATTATTTGTAGGGCAGTGAGTCTAAAAATTCAAATGTCTGCTATATGTAAAATCACTGGTAAATTGACACACTGCTGTTTTGTAACTCAAGTCCTTTTAATACTTTATATCTTTTAATGGTAACCTGTCTGCCTACCTATAGATGTATTTCAGCATGTGTCTTTAGTAGGCTGTTTACAGGAGAAATAATGTGGATCCCTGTGCAGATCACTAACAGACACAATCCAGATCAAAAAGCTTAGTCAGTAATAATTCAGTAGCAGGATTACAGGCAGAGATTGGTACAAGGAATATCAATATCCAAATTGGGCAAATCTTATTCAAAAAGAAAGATACTGAGAGATCATGAAAGGTCATACACAGAAATGGCAGACAAGAACAAAGCCTCAGAACTTACACTTACTGTCAGTAACATTTACTACTACTACTACTAATAATAATAATAATGAATGAGAATGAATGAATGAATGAATAATAGCAAAGAATAAATGAAGAAGAATCTGTGGAATTCATTGGAGGATGCCCTCTGTGGCATGTTGAAGAACTGCCCATGACTGAAAATAATTATGAGATATTAATAGGCAAAGAGTTGTTGTGTTTCAACAAAAAATCTATTTGATTATGCCACTTTATCTTGGTTTTCATTTGTACCCCATGTTCTTATTGCTTTAGATTAAGTCTGATGTACACTATAATGTTTAGTATCTACTTTATTTAAAACCTCTTGGTTGTTTTATACTCATGACACGATGTTTTCTTAGATTTACCAGGTAAGAAGGTGACTAACACAGCTCCAGGCAGGACCCTGCAGAGACTCAGTCCCATACCTGAGCTTGATCCTGGAGAAACCAAAGCAGATGCAGCCGCTGCTGGATCCTCTTATGGCCTTTCCTCTGTGGATAGGTGTAGCATTGTCTCCTCTTCCACAAACGCCTTATCTGACGATCAGGATATTGAAGGTGACAGAGTAAGATGTTGAAGCTCTAGAGTAACTATGCTGTATGTCTTAAAGTCTATATACAACACTTTCTTGTTACACATTATGCTTCTAATTCATATATTCAACACAGTTGCAGTTTCAAGTGATCAAGTCCAAGGTCACTAAGCAGACCGTAGTATCAGTATTAATAGGAATAATGGTTCATGAGTGTTTGCTCTTGAATCTATTGCGTGGGAGTAAGTCAAAAGTGTTGCCCTATACACAATATGTTCAGCAATCTAAATTTTCCCATGGTAATCCCAACGTTAATTCCACTTCAAATAATTCTGTTTTGAATATATTTATTGAGGGTGTGAAAAAGAGAGTAGAGGTGACCTTTTGACTTACAAGAAAGAAACGATCACCAATAAAGATGGATGGTAATTGATTAGGCCTTCAAATGACTCCCTGAGTTCCCTCTCTCTTAGGGAAGAAAATGTGATTCATTAAATTATGCATGTGTTAGGAAATGCCATGGGAGAAAAAGGTGCTTTTAAATGTTATAAACAAGAAGTACAGACAGCTACCATTAAGGGACGTTGAGTGTCTCTTCTCTAGAAGCCAAGATGTTTCTTTTAAGCTTTTAGTTTTTATTACACGTATGATGATGTACTTGGTGTTCTTGTCACAAGTCATTAAAGACTTTCCTTCTTGCAATACGATTTAATGGCATTCATGTTTATGAAGGCTGCAATGGCTCATCATCATCTAACTGCCAGTAATAATCTTCTGCATATGTATAAATAGATTTACATTGACGGATCAGATAGACAAATGGGGGCCATATGGAATGCAGGAAAATTTACAACAACTAATACCAAGACAAGCCAAATCACACATAGCCTAGCTTTTCTATTAGGACAAACACTTTGTTTATAGTATCTTCTACGTATATGAACATGTTCCTTCAAACAATTGCATCAGTGTTCATACCACCTGTTTAGGATCACAATATACACAATTAGTATATATATATATGAGCTGGCTATTAAAAATTCCTGCTGACTAAACTGATAAACTGCAAGACAAGACAACCGTTAGTACACTCCATTAAGATGCCTTGAGACAACTTATGTTTTCCGTTTTGTGATAGCTATGAATAAGGAATGACTTCCTTGCTTACTGCTTGATATTCCCTTGATTACTTCTTCTCTGCTTATCAGATGCCTGTGCAGGGATCATCCTCAACTGCCTCTTCTGCCAGTTCTATGACCTGTGCATCATGCTGCCTGACACGTGTAAACGTGCCGCTAATCAAATCTGCCCAGCCTGCAGCTATTTGTTTGCTCCATTAGAACCAGCCCAAAACAGCGATTGGAATTGTCACTGTGATATTGACTGTGGCCTATTTGATGCCTGCCAAGAAACCAGCGACTGCCTGGAGTTAGCCATGGAGATTTCAGAGATTTGTTACCGTTAGTATGCTAGCAACAAACGCCAACAAACTGGGCAGTAGGATTGGAGACTACAGGGCCACTATGAAGCCAGTGCAGCATTAATTGCAGCATTTTCAATATTACTGCCGTATTGAAACATTACATAAGCATCAACTTTGAATGGAATATGTCTATGGAGTTGCCTTTAAATAATGGTGAGTTTTGGCATGGCAAACCACACAAGTGTACAAAAATCTTTAAAAGAAATCAAAGAAGACTGAGGCGGATCTGGATCCTGAAAAAGGTGCGAGACATGCTGACATAAGCACTTGTGCATGCTCATGGGAGTTGTATCAAAAACAGTGAATGTCACAAGAAGGTGTCTTCATGGTCTTCATGTTATCTTTGAGCATGCAGCCTGATTGAATTGGAGTATTTTAACACAAACAGCATGAGATGTTGTTTCTGTAGGACACTTGTCTTTTCTAGAGCCCATCAACCTTTGTTCTCTGTTTAAGAAGACCACTCACATCAGTACGCAGTGACAACTTGTGCACTTGTAATGTAATGGGAAAGCAGCAGCTACAGAATGTATGCATCTGTGTGTGCTATTTATTCATCCTTCTCTTCTGCTGCTTAAAAAGTTATTAGCAGTGAGAAATACTATGTGGCCAAAAGTATGTGGACAACTGACTGACAAACACATATCGTGCTTATTGAATATTGCTTCTGTAACATCTGCTAGCCTTCTCACAAGATTTCTGAAAACAACTATAGGAGTTTCCTGTTCAGCCTTAAGAGCATTAGTGAGGTAGTGCTGTTCCAGTTCATCTTGAAGGTGATCATTGAGGTTTGAGGTCAGGACTAGAGTTTTTCTACTTCAGCTTTTGGCAAACCATGCCTTAATGGAGCTTGCTTTATGCACACGGGTATTGTCATGCTGGAATATTTGGACCTCTTAGTTCTAGTGAAGGGAAATATTAATGCTACAGAAAGACATTCTATTGTGATAATTCTGTGCTTCCAACTTTGTGGAACCAGTTTAGGGAAGAACCACATACTGTGAGATGATCAGGGGTCCACATCGTTTTGGCCATGTGGTGTATTTGCATATAGTGTATGTACAAGTCATTTTTGTGTCGTACTAGTATCAACCTGTTATTGTGGTATATAATTTTCACAATCTTTCACCACTCATCAGGGAACCTTTGGCACTTCTTTGAAACAGCAGGAGGTTCCTAAGGAATTTCCCAAGCATGTCATGAAACTCATTGAAGTTACATTGAAGTGAGCAATTATGAAGCTCTCCAACTCTTCAGGTACCCCAGGAGTCTTCTTGTACAGCTTGCTCTGAATGTCACTGTAGAATTGAATTAGGGTCAGTAAGTCTATGTTTACATACTGAAATCTGCATGTAGCATTAGAGGATGTATGGCATACCGATGAATAAAAGACCTCACTGCAGTTTGACTACTCCAGAACTTTAAAATGGCACTCTATCAACATGTCCCTGCAGGAAAAAATAGATAACTAACCACATTTATTGTTCCCCTGCTGTTCTCCTCAACTGAACCTCTTTTCCAATGTGTAAAAGCATTTATCAAAGAAAAATGAATGTTTCTTTTACACAATCCAGCCTAGTGTGTAAACCAATGAAATGGCATGAAACTGTTTCGAAATTCCATTTAAACTCCAAAGAGAAATAATATTTATCATAGTTATTTCAAATTCTCTCAACTTAAATTATTTAGTATGAATGCCGCATAGCCTGAATGCATGTTCAACACAACGAGCTTAGACACTTTCAAAAGAGTTCTCAGGTCATGTCCAATTTGCCTTTTTTTTTTGCTTTTTGTAAAGTAATTATAAAACCCAGCTTATTATGGTGCCATAAAATAACTTATTGTGTCCCACTGTGGTTTTTCTACACAAGTCATGCTTGTGCAAACAGATGCTTGGTTAAACCAAAAACATCTGTATGTCTTAAACTTTTTGGATCCTTGTCAAATTTCCTGATAGCTTTGGGAGTCGCATGGGCTGTTTAGATTTTCTAATGGTTTTGCGTACGGTGTGAATTTTCCTGTCATCTGCTCAAATTTATTTCATTATGTCCATGTACAGAGCAATGTGCAATCTCTAACTGCTTCTCTGGGACTTGTTGTAGTACATTACAGTTTTATGAAGAAGAACGAAATGTAGAATGATGTCATTATCGTATAGTAGAATAAAAAGAATTAGATACAGAATGTTTTGTTTTCGAATCGACAAGCAGTCTCTATCCATCATGCTGACATGTTTACATGTTTCTTTCTTTCATTTTTTTTTATTAAACTATAATTAGGATTTTGTTCTCCAGCTCTCCGTTCACCTCATTAATGAGAGACAAGACAAGCCTTTCCTCTGAAGTGCACAATACTAGGTTTTTGTGTGTTATTTTTCCCCCAAATCTCACTATGAGCAGCTCTCCTGTGGGGCAAGACCAAATGAAATATTAACATTGTCCATTTATAGCATTTTTTAAAGCATTTATATTTCACCAAAGCAATGTTCTACGTGGAAATACAGTCCCGATGCTTCACTGTGTTTTGACATAATTTGACCGTGTGGTTCTAATAAGCTTTTTTTGCGGTCAATATGTACTACACTTACACAGTGATTTTGCCCGATGCTGTTGTTGCTACTCATAGTAGCGGCATAAGTAGTAGTTGAACTGAAGTGCACAATAGAGTTATTTGATGAGATAAATGCTAGTTGTTTTAATGTTCCTTTTATGAAGGGCTGACATTTAAACAAAAACAGTCAGTATTAATAAAAACACAGTGATGACACAGAGCTACCATATTTAAAGCACTAAATGTATATGTCGTATTAATAAACAAATTCATGAGTATTTGTGTATGCAGCCTTTTGTGATACTCTCTTATAGTGTAATAATCTTTCAGATTATAATGATGAGCTGATGATGTAGTCATTTCCAATAAACCAAATATCTGACTGTATAGCACTAAAACCTGAGAATAACTGCATTAGAACAATATTAATTGTCATTTGTAGTATATGGGCCATGTGTGTGTGTGTGTGTGTGTGTGTGTGAGTGAGCTACATTCCCAATCAATGTGATAACCCCCTCCTTTTACTAAGTTAGAATATGTGCCTTTGGGCTATCCAAACTTAATATATATTCCCTAATGGCTGCTTTGTAGCTGCCGTGTGGGCTTGCATTAGAGATACCTTTCAATCACCAAGCCGTCTCTTTTCTTGTGACAGGTGATTTTCCTCTGCGTCCAATTAATAGACCTCATTTTAACAATTAACACTGCAAGTTCTCCAAAAGCCTCCAGAGACTTTTGAAGGTCTTCAGGGATTATCAAGGATTTAGCCCATCACTAGATCGACAACCTTTTAAACAGATCAAATCAGGGTCGAAAGTTCAACTGGATCCTCTTAGGTCACAAGGCTCCCGCTTTCTTCCAGGTGTTGTCCCATTAGAAGCCTCGTGGACGGGATCTGCAGAAGGCACATATGGCAGGAAATGATGGAGCGTGGTACCCTATCTCCATGCCCCTACCCCCTGTGGAGGTGAGGAAATTAAAGAGGCACACAGCAGGAGGAGGGAATGGATGGGCCTTGACTAAGGGGGGGGTTGGGAGGGGGGCAGGGTGGAGTTAATTACTGCGTAATGAGGAGCAATTTATTGTGTTCTTGTTAGGCACATAAAAATGCCGGATGCACTATACAAAGGCTATGTGTTAATGTGTCCGTCTTAATGCTTGCTAGTAAAGGTCCTGAGATTTTTGAGGCATCTAGTGTGGAAAGTGACTGAGACATCCCCTTAAGGGTCCCAGAGCCATCGGATTAGCCTGGCTGCTTTTAGTGTCTGTCCCTGGGTCAGGAGGAATAATGAAAGCGTTGCATTAGTAGAGTATCGATCCCACACTCCATGGCCTCTGCTGATGAGGCTGCTATAACTCCTCATAGCCACCTCTCCACCCCGGTAAATCTCCATCTATTTAGTTCTAACTCTTGCTTTTGGTCTTCAAAGCGGATTCTGTTTTTTTGAAAGTCTGTCCAGTGATAACCAGTAATAGCAGTAAATACTGGTAAAGTAACACTGAAAGATAATATGGGTTCCATTTTCACTGTATTTCCACATAACGTATGTTTCATGTAATGTTTTTTCACCTTTATAGTGCATATGAAAAATGGACCAAATGGTATATATAATATTAGTGTGGAAACTCGCTTTATCAGTTCTACCCAGCTGAAAAGATAACATAACAATATTTCTTTACAGCTCCTGCTTTGGAAATGTCTTGCATGCGTGATATATGAAACGTGTTTGAAGAACAAAGGCCATGCCATCTAAAAACAGGCCATCTGCCATGATTTTTATTTAGGATCTGTCATGACGTCCCTCAGAAGCACCTACATCTATATAGTTCAGTATCTTTATCACACTGAAACCACAGTCATCTATATTTATGGTGGCACAGAACATGGTGTATCATTGTTATTGATTGCATGTAAACCATCATAGAGTGAAAGCACAGCTATAAATACAGGCATATACTTAAGGCTTCCAGGGTGCTGTAAGAATCAGAGCCAGACATCTTCATGGGTCTGCCAAATTTTGCCATTTTCTTTAGTGTTTGTTTAGTATAAGCATCTTTATTTTTTATTGTTGCTAAATTGACCCACAGGTTGTAATAATGTGTAATTTTATCCTGGAAATATTTTCATCTGAGTCGCTGTGCACCTTCCATGCTGTAGCCCAAATAGAAAATATTTCATCTCGACATGAATCTGCATTTGAAATGGTCCGTCTGGACAAATGAGTAGCTTGTGGAATAACTGCAGAATGTTAATGAGGGTTGTTTTAAACAGGCACAAACTAAGAGACGAAGCTGTATCAACCAAGCAACCAAGTATCAACCAAGTAGAATTTCAAAGAAAGTTATGTATACAGTATGTGTTAAACCTAATCATAGAAGGGTTTTCTTCACTTTTATCATCAATTATTATCACTGGTGTTTCTGCTGAATGGAAATTGACTTGTCAGACATTTTCAATTAGTATAAACAAACGAATTATTTTATTACTGCAAGTCTGATATAAAATTAGTCATGACATTTGTTGGCTATTAGTGTGAGACATTTGGTTAATCTTACACAGAATTTTATTGGTTGAAGATAACACATTCTAATTTAGACACTTATGAAAAAGCACTTGGGGCATCTCAGAGAGAAGAAATGGGTTTGATATCACCATTTACCTGGAAGATAAAAACATTTTCAGGGAACATTCCTGTGAATATATTGCCCCTAGTAGGCTAGGTAAAAACAGAAATACTTAGGACAAACTACAAAGTAGTAGTTCTTAAAGTCCTGGGTGTCTACTCTTGTATGTGCCATTAACCACCTCTGTGGAGTGAGACCTGACACGGAAATACAACTTCGGGTGAGAAGAGTTAACCCTATATAATAATACATACAGGATTATGCAGTGACCAAGAAAAGGGTTAAACATAGTGAAACTAGTTCAGCTTAAAATCTTATCAATGTTCCTGATGAAGCTTCACACACACTTTCTATCTTCTCAAACCAGCTTCATGAAGGTGCTTCACCTAGAAGCCTTTTTGTAAAGTTTCCAAATAGGCAAAGCTTCTCCTCTATTTTTAGGGAAACGAATCAGGAAAAATTTACCTGATTTAGACAAAAGCAGCTTCAAAACAACATTTTGATTCAGAAATGTAATTTTACATAGACAGCAACTTTACATTTAAGATTGGTCTTAGAAAAATGCAACTATTCAAGCTTTTTATGAACATTCCATTCAATTCAGTTTTATTTCTACAGTGCCTTTAACAGCGGACATTATCACAAGGCAGCTTAACAGAAATATATAGATTCAGTATAGAAATTATACATTTTAAATTTAGCTGTAATAAGCAAACAAGAGGTCACTTTGGCAAAGAAAAAATTCCCTGAGATGATATGAGGAAGAAACCTTGAGGGGAACCAGACTCAAAAGTGTGATTAGAAATCATTTCTATTCTCTAACTGTTTAGTCATTAAGTGCGTAACCTGGAAATTCATTAGTTTTAACATGAAGTCTATCTTTTTAATGTTCACTGATGGAGACTTGAGTGCAAAACTGTCATTAACATTGACAAGATATATTCAGACTATATTCAGTCCAAATTTTTTTGTAAAATAAAGGATGAGATACACAAGGTTGGGTATTATCATACAGCTGTATAGTTTTCTGTATAACACTGGAGATGTACACATGTTACTTCTGGAATTTTATTAAAAAAATAGGACTATCCAAACCCAAGCTCCTTCAAGAGCAAGTCACTGTATCTGCAAATTTATATATGCACCCATGGCCAGGGTTTTATCACAAGTATTATTTTTTTCTGTATAGCTTTTCTAAAGTGTCGCTGTAATAAGAAAAGGAGGCCTAATCCTCAAGGTTCTGCATAATCAGTTAGCCTACTTCTGTTGATAAGCGATGCCACATTGGGGCTTTATCACTATACGTTGGATATATCCACTAAGCACATTGTCTGCTATACCTATTTTATAAATCTGCCTTGTTGTGTGGTGACTTTGTATATTCCCTAGACCCTTAGCGGTTTCTGTTTTGAACAAAAAAATAACACTTTTGTGCCATGTGAGACAACTTTTTTAATTCATCAAAATGGCACAAAACATGCTTCACGTTCCCAACAGACTACATCCCCAAGGAGCAAACGTGTCTGTGTTAAAAAACAAGTATACCAACAGACTGTTAGGCAATCAGACTAGCTCATTAATCAACATGAGTTATGTAATATCTGAACTATTTCTACAGCGAATTAATACATGTGCAGTGGATCAAATTTGCATAGCGTTCAAAACACACAGGAAGTTGTGTAATAAGAATTCTTGGTAATATTAGTGGCTTAAAGGTAAAAGAAAGTTGTTGTGTGTTTTTTTTCAGCAGAAGGAATGACAACACAGCATTTGTAAAGAGTCCCAGTTAAACATTGATTAATAAGGGAATAAAAATACTTCATGGAACTTGTGTAAACATATTTATCTTTTTTAAAAACACTGAACAAAGCAACTTGGCCTGAACAGTTGGTCAGCAGAAAAAAAATCATTGAGTCTGGTCTATATCACAAGTCCACATTTTCTAATAATGTTATATACATCTGTAATTCATGAAGTGTAAAGGTTCATAAAATCACAGAAAATACAGACACCAGGCACACTGCTGAAGGGTTGTGAATCAATAATGCACACCTAAGCACCCAGTTTACTGGCTCTATTTAAATATTATGCTGAAATCCCGCACAAGTTGACAAAATGTCATCCTATTTATTATTTATGTTAAATGTGCCATTTCTGCTCCCGGTGCCGTGGTGTGAAGTGCTGCCTGTCAGCAGGTGAGTCTGATCCGTGCAAACCGCATGAGATTTCTCTCATCAATAAGACATAAGATCACAGACAGAATAAACAGAGCTTACTCTTCAAAAAGGTGCTCATATCATCCCAAACAAAAATAAAACCTATGTAATATATGTGTAAATGTTACCTAAGCACTGTAGGCTGTTACAGAAAGCATCTAGTGCCCAGTTCATTTGCAATAAAATGGAGTTAAGGCTAATATTTTTGGTCGCTGGAAATGGAATTGAAATAAATGGACTTGATGAAGATTTAATAATTGAATTGGAACAGAGACGGCCTCTGAATCCTCCCAGGGGCAAACCAACCTGGGTTTATCAATAATTGCTCATTTAAACATGCATAATATTAGACCCTGCTGCTATTCCAAGTTTGAGTCAAGGTCCTGCAAATGTCAATTGCTAAGTTCCTTGTTCCTGGCTGTATGGATGTCCGTGTGTGTGTGTGTGTGTGTGTGTGTGAGAGAGAGAGAGTGAGAGAGAGAGAGAGAGAGAGAGAGAGAGAAAGAGACAGATATTTGTCTTATTAGCTTTAAAAGGAAGACATGATGTTCTCCTCACTAGCTTCTTGCATTTAATTAATAGCATAAAATAGGTTCTGTTGTATATGGTATATATAAATATTAGAAATATTTACTATAACTTGGCCTAAGTGTCCAAATAGGTCCAAAAGGACAACCTTCCCAAACTGTTCCCACTGGTGCACTGTAGCTGTCTAATAGGACGAGCCTCTGCATTAATCAAAGCTGATGTGAAGTATTTGTGTGTGTGTGTGTGTGTGTGCGCGTGTGTGCGAGTTTGTGTGTGTGTGTGTGAGAGAGAGAGAGAGAGAGAGAGAGACTGCTGAAGACCCATTTAGCACAACATGTCAGCGAGTAAGGCCGTTGCTTCTGTCAGTAATTGCAGCACAAGGAGTCATTAATAATGCATTTAAGATCACTTATACCTCAGTAAGCCAGAGATTTAAAGAGTAACACTTTTCTCTGCAGGTCCTGGTTTTGGCATGTTGGGGCTACACATTTGAGAGGGAAATGGCTTGAAATGAGCTTTGTGAAGAAAAAGAAAAAAAAACGAGACCATAACAGAAAAACAGCAGTTTACGTATCTGCCAAGTTTCTGTCAAGCAACACTAGGTTTGTACACTGCTAAATGTCACACTGGTGTTTGTTCACCTTTATGAATGTGCAGTTTAGCTGGGGGGCTGTCATGTCAGAGAAACAACACACTGTTTATATTTGTCATTATTATTTTAGCTTAAACAAGTGCAGAAACTGTTTGGTCTGGAAAAAAAGAAAGAAAGAAAAAGAATGAATAGCAGGAAGTTGAAGTCGAACAACTGGTACTCTGGATTTTTTTTTCCATATGTTTAGTGTAGCCTTTGTGATATATTTATTTTCCAATATAGACAAAGAGCATATTACTCATACACAAAAGACAGAAAATAATATGCTTGATTTAAGCACACTAGGTACTGTATATCCAAGTTCAGACCCCACAAAGAGGAAAACTAGCTGCATACTGCCCCTTGGTGGATAAAGAGATCAACAGAATTATCCACCAGCTTCCATGCCGTAGGCTTTCAAAAATCCAACTAGCATTGTTAAATTAACACCTTTATCAGCCACTGATATCTTTGTCCCCTGCGATGACAATATCATGTTAATAATAAGGGCAGTAGTGAGTTTTTATATAGGTATATCATTGACCTTTACCTAAAAAAGAAAAGCATTTTCCAACAACCGTTTTTTGATAGACAGCTGTCTGGGTGTTTCTTCACTAATTCCAAATCGGCCTATAATCAAATAATAGACCTCTTCATTACTAGGCTCCTAATTTTCAATTCTCATTATGTAAATATGTGACCTGAAATATCACACATGCCCAGCAGCCTATTGCATTACTAATGACACTAATTGTCCTCTCCTTTAGAATAATGGCCGTGACCGGGGTTAAGCTATCTGACAGCATTTTTACTTCCAATTATTGTTTTTTTGGGGGGGTCTATATACACAGAGCAGTAAGCACTGAAAGAGGATTTCAGAGAGCCATAGAGAGACAGCAACAAAGAAAAGCAATGAGCCGAGGTGTATGGAGGACACAGGGAGGACACGAGAGAGAGATTTCTAAAGAGATGAACTGGGAGGATGCCTTTTCAGGCTTCTATGTGACGTGCTAGTATTGTCTTTAGGAGATGTGTGAGCACGTAGCATAATGTTTTTTTAATCTGTTGTGGTTGATACAGACCATTTTTAACCAAAATGTGCACAGCGCTTCACTGCCTCTTTCTCTTATAAAGGCCTAATGAGGAATTTCTAAGCCACTAAGCTTTTTAGAGTGAACAGAAATCTTGAGAATGATAAATGCACATGATATGTAATTTCATGGCTGTAACACTGTAGCGCTCTTGTTTTAAAACCTATTTTTCTACTGCCTACTATCCAGTTTCAGTAAGTCCAGATTAAAAGAGGACAACACTTTGTACAACCCCTAAAGCTTTATCATCTGCTAATGGATACAAAGAGAATGTGATACAATCTGTGGAGAATGCCAAGGCTTAGTTTTTTTTCTTTTCTGATCTTATGCAGTGAACGCCAGGGTTTCTTTACAGACTTTGCCCATCCTCTATGACTAAGTTATGCCCTGTCATGTCTTCGGAAAGCTTCAGATGCCAAATAGACCACCGCCGCTAGCAGGTCTGTCACTTAAAGCCAGCCGTCCGGCTGGAATGCCTGACAGCCAGCACTGCACCAGAGGCTCCAGATTCTCTGAATGGATAAGAGCGGTGTCAACTGCTCCCTTGAAAGTGCAAGAGAGAAGAGAGTGAAGAAAAAACAAGCACATGCATCTGACATCAGAAGCATCGAGTGACAGTACTGTCTCAGAATCGTGGCATCAGTCACATGGATGCAAAAGTAAGACCAATTACTCTTCAAGTGCATCAGGAATAGGGCATCAGGCATGTTTGAAGTGGGACATTTATCATTTAATCACTTGATACCATGGGTAAGACACTACAAATAAAGGTATCAAGTTGGCCCCTTAAGTGACTTCAGGTACATTAGTCATATTTCCAAACATCTTCCACACATTCTTAACTTAGGTCCAGTACGTACGTGTATTTCACTACAGAATGAAATCAACTCAATGTCATTCACCATCAATGCAGGAAAAATGACTGACAGCTATGATGCCTAGTTTCTCTGTTCTCTTTGGTTATTTTAGTCTCTTTTTTATTTGAAGTTTTATTTGATATCCATCAAGGCTACAAGTCCTGTAATGCTGTCTATCCTCGCCTGCCACTTTGAACCCCACTGGAACGTTCAGTGGAAAATTTCCATTGATATGAGTAATGGGGTTTGTGTATTTTGAGATATTCAGTCTAAGGAGCTGGGAATTATAGCTGAAAGGTTGGATTTTTCTAAACCTTGTACTGAATATAATCGATTTCCTTCTTCACACAAACAAGCAAAAGACCCTACACTCTTAGTTAAAAAAAAAAAGGTTAATTCTGGGAAACGTACATTCTTTGGTTTGACCATTCGGGAAAATCCTTAAATAAATAGGGGTTTCACTGGGTTTCTAAAACGGGAAAGCTCTTTTTTTTACAACTTGAATAAAAAATTGTCTAAAAAGTCAACACTGCCATTAAACCTGGACACAATGCATGATTTTCACCTTGATGCTGAACGGAGGTAAATGATCCCCACAGTATGTGACACCTTTGTTTAACATATTTCAACTTCAATTATTTTTCTCTTCAATACCACTTTATCTGCAAACCATTGCTGACAATCAGAGGGCTTGCTCTTTTCCCTCGGCCAATTTTCTAGATAATGCGGCTTATCACCAAAGCGGCCAAAGTTGCCAATGAAATCAGGAGGCAGTCAACCTCGTTGGTGCTAATTGTATCCCCCCCTCCCTAATGTTTTTTATGCATATTTACCCACTGTCACTTCACAGGAATCAGAGGCCCATTGAGAGAGCCCACACAGGGGGAAGGGCACAATTGCTTCCTTGCAAAATAAAATTAGCAAACAGGCTCGTGATAAATAAAAATGAGCTGTGAGAGAGAGAGAGAGAGAGAGAGAGAGAGACAGAGAGAGAGAGAGAGAAGGCGTGTAATGGATTTGCTATGGGAATTACAAGGGCTTGGGGATGCACTGGCATGTGCGTATTTCCTCTCGCTCTTTTCATCTTGTTCCTCAGAACAGCAACGGCAACAAATAGATACAAACAACACTGCCATTGTTGTGCTGACACTTCTGCCAAGGGGACTAATTTGAATCCCTAATTGAATATAACAATTAAAGAAACTGTTTGCTCAATTCATCCCTCTAGACGCCATCCAATTAAGCAGGATTGCAGTTTCGTACATAAATTAGTGCTTCATTCTCGATTGCATCCCTCTGTGGGAAATAATGCTTTTTTGGCCATCATAACAAGTAAGGATTTACCAGACATATCTAAAATCTTGTGTTATGTACAAAAATATTGCCACTGATTGTTAATTCCTGCGCGTTCATTTATAGTGTAGAATCCTGCTCAGAAATGTGATCCAAGTACAGTTATAGCACCTATACCATACAACTAACATGAATTTAGTGTTGGAGTGTTGAAATGATTATATTCCTACCCAACCACTCCATCCTCTCTGTAGCGACATCATTTGTTTGGATAGTTTTCTCCACATCATAGAGATACAGTCAGTCCTTTGTATGAGCTTCGTCACTCCAGCTGCAGATGTGTGATGTATGCCAGCTGTTTTTGAGGATGAGCTCTTACTGGAAACAACATTGGCTGTCCAGTTATTAAGACATGGGTTTGGTTTCTCTCTTAAAATTGGAAAAAGTGATATCCTGTAAATCTTCCCCTGTTTGTTTTGTCTCTTTGTATTTTATTCAACGCATTAAAAATCGACTCAGGCCTTGGATGTGTGATTCATTTTAGTCGCCCAATTACTTCATTCCCCTCATAACTCAGTACGTGGGCCCTGAACTCCGGTGCGACTCAAAAACACTTTCATTAGCTTTCGGGACCCTGCAGATGAGGCGATGTAAAATTAATTACTCTGGATGTTCGGTTATGCACCGTCTTCGGGAACAAAGGCAACACACCATTTGTTTTGCCTTGACCGTCGCAGATGCTCTACGCCGCGTGTGATGCCGTCAAGAGGGCCCTCATTCTCCATCGCCCGATTAATCATAGTGTGGGAGGCTCCAAGTTACATACAACTTTAGTAGTTAACCCCGTCACCTAGTGATCTCACTGCCAATTTGCCGGGATTGGGAGCGGGATGATAAATATGGCGCAGCTGTGCACTAGTCCTGTGGAGACGGAATAATGCTCTCTGGGCCCTGTATGCTTTAAGTGAGAAACATGTGCAGTCTGGCCAACGGGCAATATCACACAGCCCGGAGAGGACATCAGACTTACTTACAGGCGGTGTAAAATTTCCAGACTCCTCTTATCGGTTCTCAGGAAAAGCCAGCATGCACTAATCCTCCCTGATAGAAGCCGCTAGACTTCATAATGGTATTGTTTAATGCCAAATAAATCCACACTCATGTTGTTCTTAGAGGACAGGAGAGCTAGTTATGTGTGAACACAGGAAATTAATGTGTCTGTGTGTGTGAGCGAGTAAGATACATCTTAAGCCCTATTTTAACATCCATCCAGCAATTTACTCCTCTTTGTGAGTGCAAGAAAACAAGCTCCAAGGGTGAGCCCCTTCTCTGATCTGTGATGCACGGCTTTGTAGATTATGATGATTATCCTGCCGCATGTTTCTGCTAAACAAGGGCCACTTTGAACTTGCTTGTGAGAACGAACACCTGATTGTCAGGTGTCTTTAATGCAGTGCTGTAACGTTCTCTCGCACCGTTAGGCCAGATGATATATTCGGCCCAGGAGCCCAACTACACAGGTGTCACCTGTTTTCATTTTCAGTGAAAGAGGTGTATAAACCTGCAACCAGGTCACATCCTTTCATTCTCAAGAGACTTAACAGGAGGAGAGAAAACAAAAAAGGACAGGAAAAAACAAAAGTGTTCGGTTTGCCAGATGGACAAAACTGCTGTCCCTGTGCATTTTAATTGAACTTTCATAGCTGCATTTTCTTCCCTGACTTGGCTACAACAGGCCCCATCTGATTACACATTATGACAATATTATAACAGATGTCTGGGCCAATAAAGCAAATTCCTGAAGGACTGCATGTAATGTGAGTAATTGATCACTTTTGTCCTCCCTCTCTCTCTCTCTCTCTCTCTCTCTCTCTCTCTTTCTTTCTCTCTCTCTCTCTCTCTCTTGCTCTCTCTCTCTCTGTTGCAGTGTCTCTCATTGTAACAGCATACTCCTGTTCTACAGATTGTCCCACAGTTGGGACTTGTGTACATATGGTACACAAGTATATTGGCTACTTGACTGTGCTGTTGATAGAGTGCTGTTGTTGCACAGCACGGAACTGCAACACAGTGTTACTAACGAGAAGCTTTTTTAAAATACAAAAAGAAACTAGAATCCATATTTATTTATAATCAGCATTATTGATTAACCAGATCTGTGATCCAGATTTGCTAAGCATGCTTCACAATAAGCTACAAAAACAGATTACAGCCTTATAACATTTAACAGGATTTACCTATTGATTATGATCTAAAATGGCCATTCAACAGCCAATACGAAGGATGGGGCTTACAAATCATAAAAGGTTAGTGGTCATATAAACAAAACACAACTGAACAGATTTATAGGTTGACGATTAAGTCATATTTACTGTTCGGTGTCTGAGTGGGTCTTCGGTATGTCTTGGGTATTTTTGGGTCATTTTGTCAGATGGTTATTTGTTGAGTGTGTGAGTTAGATATTTATTCCCTCATGGAGGTCATTCTGGAAGGTTTTTCATGTACAGACCACATGCGGAATTTTTTCCAAAAAGCTATTATCCTCTACGTAACTTTCTCCATCCCTACAAATTCATTGTGTTCCAGCTCATGGATCCGGTGTTGATTATCTTCATGTATCCTTGCTTCAGAATGGCACATCAGGTTGCTGGAGTATTTAAAGTACAAAAGAAGCAAATGTGCTTCCAGAAGTGTGTCACACTGCAGACACCTATACTAATCAGAGCCAAGCATCACACAATGAAAACACACTCAGACAGAGAGAGAACAGAGAGGTAGATACAATTTGGTTTTGGATAATACACCTCCGTCTGGATTATCTCATGGCAGACATGAGTTCTCAGACTTTTTAGTTCCTCAAAAAGGCACTGGTTGTTGCTTATATCCACTTATACAGGCGTTTGTAAGACATACTAACACCAGTTAATAAATAATGTCAATATGCACACCTTTTTATTTAACATGAATTTAATGGTGTAGTCCTCAAGAAGGAGAAAGAGTCGTCACTAGAGGAAATCTAGTGATTTCTAGTAGAAGTGTTACTGAATGAGGACGTGAACCAGTTTATACTTATCATCTGTTTTATTGTACACACTATGAACTACTTTTTAACTTAAACACTATATTGTTGTGTATTAAAATGTCCATTGACTTGCAAATGTCTACCACAATGTATAAGTATTAAATGCAATGATAAAACAAGAATACTGATTACAGATACACAATATATCCTGTTGGTAAACTAACTAAATAAATAAATTAATTAACCACATAATAATAATAATAATAATAATAATAATAATAATAATAGTACTAATAATACTACTACTAATAATAATAATAGTACACTTGTTTTCTTCCAGCCGTTTTCTTGCTACATCTAACTGACTGGTGTAGATAGTTCTATACATCATTTATTCTGTATTCTGTATTATTTATTCTTTATAATGCGAAGAGAAAAAAATCACTATTATTTCATTTCAGAGGCATTAAGATTCCATTTCATTCTACAAACAATTATAAGATAAGCAATTAACATAAAATAAAATAAAATAAAAATTGAACATAATTTTTGCTTATTAAATGCTGTGCATCAAATGACACATTATTCTTCCAGAACCGTATAAAGAGCAATATTTAAACAAACTAGATAAACTTGTAGACTGATATAAGAGCGCCATCTTCTGGAACGACTAGGAAGTACAAAAAACACACGCTTTTACTGTGTACTGTCCAGATTTCAAGTAATTTATTTGTGGTGTTCTCTCAGTTAATACTTTTAATCACTGCATTCAAGTCATGAGGTTTAGTTTTTCCAAAGCAGTTTCTAGCTTTTTTTTTTTTTCAAAGCAATTCCTAACAAATCTGCACACAACAGTTAAATTGCCTCTTGGTGTATTCTTATTAAAGTATACTGTACATGCTTACACCACAACAGAAGGGCAAAACAAAAACAAAAAAATAAAAAATAAAAATGAAGGAAAGGGTATAAAAAGACATGAGCTCTTTTCATTGAACATTTCTTCCTCAGGTAGTGTACAAAAACAACATATGAACTGAAATCTGCTGTATCTATGTGAATAGCTACACTTAGGGTTTACCTATATATATATTACCTATATTGTATTATAATATACAATTATAAATGTTAACATTATACACATTATACCTTAAATAATTGCTTTAATGTAACTTGCATTGTTATGTCAGGTTGCACACATCAGTCCTCTTATTTATGCACAATGTACTGTATAATATACTGAATGTGATTGGCACTATGTTGTGTCTTGCACTGTTTGCACAAGGTTGCTAGGTTAGCTCTGTGTTTAATGTAGCTCTATGTTGTTCTATGTAGCACCATAGTCCTAGAGAAACATTTCATTTCACTGTGTACTGAGTCAGCTATATATGCTTGAAAAGACAAAAAAAAAGCTTCTTAACTTTACTAGACACATCACTCTGTAACACTAAGTTATAGGAAAGATGACCTGGGCTCTCATGGTATACAAGTATCCTTGTATATACAAGGTGTTATTATCCTTATATAACACAAGGTGTCCTCCCACCATCATACATAGCAAGTCTGTGTCAGATCAGTGCAAAAAAGTCAGCAGGGTTGTTTTCCTGTCACCATTCATCAGTGTTCTGTACCTCTTATCTTACACAATATTACATGCAAACACAGGAACCTGTTCCACTACAAAACACCCAGAAAAGGGTGCCAAACCATCACAGGGCACAATCGCACACACCCATTGAACTCTATACATGCTTGGCAGAGGCAGGAATCAAGCATCCAGTCCACATGCAATGCAAAACATGTTTCTACAAACTAACTAACTGTTTATCTAACAGAAAAACACATTTTTTAAACTGAACAGAAGTTAGAAAAACCAGCAGTTGAGTTTCTCTGATGCCATCTAGTTGTCCATAATGTTTCTTTATTTTCAATCATTCATTTCATTCATTCATTTAAGTAGAGCACTTGGTACACTTGGCACTTTGTACATAGTAAGCATACCTAAGCCAGATACACTGCCTTTCAAAAGTTTGAGATCGCTTGGAAGTTTCCTTACATTTTTGAGCACCGGGGTATCACACTCCTTTTTCTTTTAGAACCAGTATGCAATGTTCTGTGAAGGGAGTAGTTCATAGCCTGGTAAGATGCGTTCTTACCATAAACAGAGAAAAAGTTAAGCCTGTATACAAACCCACTGATGCTCCAGTTACTAAACTAACCTAAAAGAATGGCACCTTTATTACTCCCTTAATCAGTACAAAAGTTTTCATCTGTCTTTTGAAAAGTGTTTTCTAATAATCAGTTAGCCTTATGAGCTTGAATTAGCAAACATGAGATTGAAACAGAGGACTGATGGTCGCTGATTCAGTGTGACAATGAAGATCTTTCTTTTCTTTTAGAAAACAAGGACATTTCCAAGTGGTCCAAAACTTTTGAATGGCGCTATAATATTTCAGTTGTTTCTTCTTCTGTTCCCTTTGCACATTATTTGTCTATATTATCGTGTCCTTTATTGAAGGATAATCCTAGTCCAATCTAGTCCAATATCTTTACCATAAAGTTACCACATAATAATTACGTAACATTAATTTAACACTATTTATCACTAATTTCAGCTACAACTTGATGAACAAATGAAAAGCCATATAGCATTATGCAAATGACAGGGTGAGATAAAGGTAAGAAAATGTAAATGAATCTTTCTTAAAATAGATGAATTTCTTAATAATAGAAGAAGAAAATGAAGCAGAAGAATCAAGATTTGTACAAAGGACATCACATTGTACAAGTAATAGCATGTTTACTGTATTCTGAGGAAACCATCTCATTTTTCTAATGAAAAGAAAAACACCTCTTTAATATTTAGACAGTTTATTTAACCTGGGTTGTGTTTTTTTCTGTTGTTATATTGTATGACAAATATGTGCACCGGTTATGGGTCCAAAAAGTGTTATAATATATTTCTTCAAATATCTAGTCTGCTATGCCATTTTGTAAAACTATCTGAAAGTGTTTTTTTAATTTGCAAATTATTATTATTATAATAATAATTATTATTATTATTATTATTATTATTATTATTATTATTCTTGTTCTTGTTCTTGTTCTTGTTCTTGTTCTTGTTCTTGTTCTTGTTATTATTATTATTATTGTTGTTGTTGTTGTTATTATTATTGTTGTTGTTGTTGCAAATTTTCATTACTATTTTTTGGCACAAACTCATTTTTTGTGTTGTTTATTTAAAAAAATAAAGGGCTACTCAGAACAATGGTCCAGTTGAATAAAATTGAATGTACTGTTTCTCTAGTTTATGCCAAACTTTTATGGTTTTCATTTGACTCACCCTCATACATGTGCCTTCTGATAACTCTGATGCCTTGCAACTCTGGGGCTGAGGGTTTGATTCCCTACTCTGTCCTGTGTGTGTGAAGCTTGCAAGTCCTCTCTGTGATCTGAGGACTTCACCTCTCGGAACTCTAGTTTCTCAAGCACCTCCTTTTATAAAATAAACTATAGCCAGTGTAAAGTGCAGGTGAATTTGCTTTTATTTGCTTTCCCCTTGCATGATGGATGAGAGCTTCAGCTGTGTTTAATGTTTTAATGTGTACCTGACCAGATCCATACTTATTTTTATCCATATCATGAATGTTTTTTTCCTTTAAATTTGCAGTATCATGATGCATGATTCTACACCCTGATTTATTATTATTATTATTATTATTATTATTATTATTATTATTATTATTATTATTATTATTATTATATTTATTTGTTTGTTTGTTTGTTTATTTTTTTAAAAATTATTTTACAATAGTTTCATTGTACATCTTCATCGCAGTCTGAACGATGAAGCCTACATGGTGCAAAAGATACATAGTCCTAATGGCCAAGGCCTGGACTAATGTGTAAGTTTGTGTTAGAAATAATAGCTTATTAACAGGAAAAAAAATGTTGTCGCTTATTTCCATCAATCTGAATCATTCGCTTAATAAATACTACGTCTGATGTTACAGAGTTCTTTATAAAAGGATCTCTGTTAAAAAAAAAACAGTGTAGTATTACTGTACCTTTCGTCAGTGTCTAATTCTATTCATCAAAAAGCATTCATGAACATGAAGTCAGTTCATTTTAATTAGTTTTTTGTTGGTGTAGTTGTTGTTTTGTGTTTTTATAGTGTAGATTTGAACTATAATGAAAAGAAAATTGCACAGAATAAGAATTATAATACAGTTTATCTAATATCTAGGCTGATTCAGGGAATCTGATAAGGTTAATAGAAAGCAATGTATTTTTATTATTTAGTTATTATTAATAAATATTAGAAATAACACTGGCTGAAAAACAAGATCATCTGTTTTATCACACCTTAAATTAAACATTACTCCTTGTCTGTGTCTTTATTCGTATTAAGCAATATTTTAAATAGAATTGTGTTATTTTGTGAGATTGCTAAGATTTCAAAATAAACTTAAAAGGGGACATTTTCACTGTGTGTATGTATAAGAGACATTTATATTTTGGCAAAAACATATAAACATTTTTATTTTAAAAAAAAAAACCAGAAAGGAAGAAATATTTGTTAAATTAAAGGCACTTCATTCCAGGTCTCTCTGTGGTGAACTAATGATTTGTATCTCTAAAGTCTATTATATATCTATATCACACTTCAAGAAAAAAAATTCAAATACAGCCCTTAACCCTTGTGTGGTGTTTGAATTAAATGAACCCGTTTTATATTTTTACTAAAAGTGTTTTGCATTTGTTGTAAATCATCTGCATTTGCAGTTGCGTTTTTTTGAGAGCTGTATTTAATAGCCTGTGACTGCAATCTGTAATTTCTCTTGTCTCTCGTGCTTCTGTTGTTGTTCATCACATGTATTTGATAAATCAGTTCAAAATAATAAACATTAATTAAAACATTGTTCCATTTCATTTTTTTTTCTAGATTTATGCCACCAAGGTTTTTATTATAGTTTTTTTTTTTTTTTTTGCACAAATTATAATTTTTTTTGTTAAATGACATCTAGCAATTGCAAACATTAATCATAAATGTTCTTTATATTGTTTGGGATTGAGACAAAGACCATATGTGTAAAAGACTTTTACATTTTTGTTGTTGTTCTTTTTATTTTGTAATGCTTTTAAAACCTCAACAAGGTCCCGGGTGAATTTGACCCAAACAGTACCAAAGGGTCCAGGGGTTAAGGGTTCTTTGATTGTGCTTGTGAAGGAACCCTTAAAGGGTTTAAGTAGAAGCCTACAATAGAGTGTTTCTCTATCTGGAACATTTTCAGACTATACTCATTTTAGAAAGCTGAAACAGTTTAAGTATTCAAAGAGGCACTTTTTTCCTAAGCGTGTAACTTTGATGGGGTAAGAAAAGATACAACATTGTGTAGTTATAGCATATAAAATCATATAACAAGTTAATACTGAGAACATTAATAATAATGAGCAAATACTTTTACCTTGTAAACAGATCATGGGGAGTAATTACCTTTAAAAAAATTATATAAGAAAAATAAAATAGAAAATACAATATAGTAAATAATAACCATTAATACCACTAATAACCATTTGAATAACATTGTATAAGCAATATTTCTGTCCATATTCAGTTTATAATCACGTGACTCTATGTATATGTATTCATGTTCTTTCTGAAGACTAAATGAAAATACATATATAGTGGTTGATATCTAACTGACCAACTACAGATTACTATTACAATTAATCTATTTATTATTGTTAGTCTATAGTTATCATCTCTATCGTTTTGGAATAATTATTTCTTTTGTAGGATTTGGTACTAAAAATTTGCTCAGATTTGCTCTGATTTCAGTATATAAAATAAATTTAACACCATATTTGTGGAAGGGGGTATTATTAGTAGTGTTATTATTACTTTGGCATTTAGACTGACACTAAAAGCACTTCAGAATGATTTCATTTTACTTCTGACAGATTGCAGACATGGTAATAATATACAGATTAATGCAAAGTACACATTTAGATGAGGTGTCATGGCTTAAGTAATGTTTCTTTTGTCTTTTTTTGTGTGTAGTGTCCATCTAGTTTTTTAAATATAAATTCCTGGATAAAATAGAATCCTGCTTGTGAGAAAGGCACTAGATAAAAAAATATATACTTTTTTTGTATTTAAAAAATGTCAAATTTCAAAACAAAATCCCAATTGTGCTCCAAATCTTAAATCCTACATAACTTTAGGGATGCATGGAAACATCTTTGAATATATTCCTAGTCAAGAATCCTGGACATATTTGCAATCAAAATTTAGACAATATCTTGCAATATTTTGCATTAGACAGAAAACAGCCCAGTATTGCCAGTACAATTAACCCAACAACAAAACCAACAGAGTTATTAAAAGTTCATTAAGCAGTGCTAACAGCCCTTGTCTTGCTCCTCTGTGCTGGTGCTGCTTCGTCTGCTGCTGTCGTTGGAGTGTGTCGGGGAACCTGAGGATAGCAGCAGGTTACTGGTTCCCACTGGTGACAGTGTGTTCTCCAGAAACATTTCGTTTAGCTTGGCTGTGGGTTCTTTGTGGCTTGAGTACAACCCCGCATCTGCCTCGTCTGTGGTGCTGTCACTGTAGCTAATGGTGCCATTGTTGAGGTCCAGAGTGGTGGGCCGGGAATGATCCGGGCTGGGGAGGTGTGATCGAGCGTACAGCTCAGACGAGCAGCTTGTGTAGCTGACAGGTTCTTCCTTGATGGAGCAGGCCACCAGCTCAGTGGAGCAGAGTGCTGAGGAGCCTCCTACAGCCAGGCCATGAGCACGAGCCTGCATTTCCAGCTCCTGAGTCATAAACACATGTACGTATTTATTACTCTCAACCCTATTAAGAGACATTGAACGATTCTCTGTGCAATTGCTTAAAAAGTTTTTGTTTTTAATTATAATTTTTTTTTTATTTAGTCAAGCCCAACCCCTACCACCCTTCTAATTATTTCAACACCAAATTCTACACCAGATTAGAAAAGTGGGGGCTCAAGTGGTTAAGGCTCTGGATTGTTGATCGGTGGATTGGGGTTCAAGCCCCAGCTCCACCAAGCTCCACTGTTGGGAGGTTGAGAGAGGCCTTTAACCCTCCCTGTTGCAGGGGTGCTGTATCATTGCTGCTTATGTGCTCTGACCACAACTTCCTTAGCTGGGATATGCAAAGAAAAGAATTCTGCTGTGAGGCAATAATAAAGGCTTCATGCCCTCAGTTCTTCTTATCCAGAGCAACTTACAATTTATCTCATTTTATACATCTGAGCCATTGAGGGTTAAGAGCTTTGATCAACGGTCCAGCAGTGGCAACTTGGTGGACCTGGGATTCAAATTCACAACCTTCTGATCTATAATCCAACACCTCAACCACTGAACTACCACATCCCCACATCCCCCCATATGACATAATTTCTATTTAATCCACTACTGAAATGTGTAACACACTTTTTGTGCTGTCACAAGCTCCTACATCGTTCAAAGTTGTAGTATGAGTAAAAACCTAATTTTTCGAACCGAATGATTGTTTTTGTGTGTACCTGAATGCGAAGCAGGAGGTGTCTGTTGGTGTGCTCCAGTCTCTTCTGTCTGCTCTCCAGCTCTTTCGCTCTCTGCTGCTCTCTCTGTAGTTTCCTGATGTAGTCCACTGAAGCCTTGAGAATAGTTCCTTTATTCCACCTCATGTCTCTGTAAAAATCCATAATACAATCATAAATTAACACATATTTCTTTCCATTTTTCCATCAATCCATCAAAAATAAAAATTCAGCTTCAAATGGTTTTCTTTTCAACAGAAATCATTTTTAGTTTATTTGTAAGTATAGCCTTAATGTAAGTTGGCAATTAAAGCTAGCTGGTTGACTTACGGATCATTAGATTTGGGAATTAAGGTCCCAAGTTCTTTAATTCTGTCATTTATGTTAAAGCGTCGTCTTCGTTCAACTAGGAAGATAGAAATAAAAGAAGCGTCTTTGTTAGAACGGGAGAATACTGACCGTGGCAAACAACATTTGTGTAAGAACAGGTCACAAAGCAAACTGTGTTTCAATGATCTAAGAATTTTTCTTACTCAAGTTGTGGTTGTCTTTCTTTTGCCTTTCTTTTGCCAAAGCTCTGACTTCTGCTTCTGAAAAAAGAAAAAAGAAAAAATCCATTTAATCCAAAATCCAAAAAAGGTCCATTTAACATACGGAAAACTAAGAATATTAAGTATGCTATATAATTTACAATTTGGAACACTGATTCTGCTGTCTGATATGTTTATCAGTGTATGTTTTTCATAATCAGGTATCCAAATTGTGTGCAATTTTTTCATCAATCACAATTTAATTTAATTTATCACAATATAAATGCACAAAGTGAAAATGCATTCAACATGCACTATCCAGACTAAAATATGCTTTCTTTTGCTCGATGTAGTATAAGAACATGTGCAATCATATAAGCTCATATGCTTAACTCTAATCTCTATAAAGATTCATATAAGTGTTTGCCAAGCAGACGGAAACGTACCTACTGGAAGGCCTTCGGGCCTCTGATAAGAGTCAAACTTGCCACATGGTCCAGGTGGGTCCACGTGCATCATGTCAGGAGCTGGGGTCATTTGGTACAATATAGATTTTATTTATTGTTGCAACTGTGCACTTAAAATTGCACACAATGTGGATAGTTTAATCTTTTCCATTCAATATAATATTGCTTATGGGAAGTTTATGGCAAAATAATTCTGATATTTATGAGGATCTATACTTAAACAGCTTTAATGGGTGCTCTAGGCAGGATAATTCGAGACATAATGGAAGCAGATATACCTGAGAATTCCCTTTTGACGCTGGGTAAACTAGACGGGCAGGAATTCCCAATGGAGACTCCAGCAGGAGGAAGTCCATGATTATTATAGATGTCAAGGAGATTTGCAGAAACAGGGATCTAAAACAGAGCCAAATGTTGATAAAATATACACAAAAAAATATACACAAAAAAATTAAAAGATCAGTATCAGATTTCTGTTTTAGTTTACCGTATTTGGTATTTGAAGTCCTGCGTCCATTAATCCAAGGATGTCATCGTTGTAACTCGACTCCAAACTGATAATGTCTTCAATGACGTCGTCCATCTAGAGCAGAGGCAGAACAGATAGCACAACAAACGATGATTTATAGACCATCAACTATGTGAATGGTTTTTTTTTTTACAAAGAATTGAATGTGATTCAGAATCCAAATCTCAAAACTTTCACTTTTTCATCAAATATCACTGGAATTGTCCGATTTCTGTTTGTAATTAATGATTATTAATTAAAAACAAAAAATAAGAGCAAAACAAATATGACTGGAACTTAAAAATCACCAATAATAAAGACAGTCATTTTTTTAAACTCTGTAGCTTTGCATGTTGATCTCAGGTCAAAGTGAACTATAATTTCTGCAGCATAAACATGATTAATATGTGATAATTAATTTCATAACCATATTTATATTCACTTGAGTTAAAACTGTATGGTGAGTTACCTCTTTCTCGCAGTTGTTAGTGAGGGTGAGCAGGGCCATAGGGCTGTTGGGGGCGCTGGCTCCGGGGCCGGGGGGCATGCCGTGCTCCGGATGCTGGCTGTTTAATGGAGGGCTGAGCTTAGCCCCAAGTGTGCTGGGCAGATAGTGCTTCACCTGCTGCCTTGGACTCTGCTGGAGGTGGTATTTATTGGAGCTCTCCAAATGAGTCTGCACCTGAAGGAAGAAGAAAAAGCCAAATAAAAAATAGTCCATCATGTAGTAGAAAATCTAGACAGATATATTACAATATTTAAGATAGATAGATAGATAGATAGATAGATAGATAGATAGATAGATAGATAGATAGATAGATAGAGAGATAGAGAGATAGATAGATAGATAGATAGATAGATAGATAGATAGAGAGATAGTATCTCACCTGGTAATGACTGTACTCAAGCATGTCCAACATATTGTTACTCGCAACAAATCAACACAGAGACCTCAATAAATAAGCAATTCTGGACCTCAGCCAGGTTATAGTTACCAAATAAAAGAATTCAAGGACCAATTAGACTTCTGTGCCAAACTGAACTTGAAGCCAAAGACACAACAACACAAATATTCAAGTGAGAGGAAGAAAATTTGTTTGCCTTTTACTGTGTTGCCCCCCTAAACAATGACTTTATGCTTTTATAGAGCTCATTTGACGTCACCGTTCCCATTTCACAAAAGACTCTTTTTAACTGATTTGCTCGTCTCTAAACTCAAACTGGCTTAGGGCTAACTACTGTTTCATCTTTAGTTCCACTCAGCCTGCATAAAACATTATTTGTTCTGAACATCCAAGAAACAATTGCAGCTACTGTAAATACTAAATGTTGGAGCAAGATGACCATATCTCAGCCACACACACACACACACATACAAGAAGAGATAAACACACAGATGTATTTCGTTATTAATTATGCCTCATGTCAACTAAAAGCCACTTTTAAAGTAGTTCACTTCAAGAAGGCAAAAGCTTTGGCATAATACATTAAATGGATTTCTTCTTCTATCTTCTAGATGTCTTGATGCACTGACCTTTTGGTTTGGTTTTGAAATAATCACATATACACATATACATACTTTATATCACATATAGCACCTGTGTAACACAAAATCAGTGCATTCGATGCAAGGAAAGTAGTGCATACATCTAAGCAAACTCAAGTCAAAGATTTTAATTTCCATATTTATCAGTAGCAATGCTTTAAACATAATGTAACATAATGCTAAGCTAGTTATATGTGATTATTTGATTATGTGTTTATTTTTAAATAAAAAATCTGGTTTTATTACATTTCCTTATGTTCTTCAGTTGTTATAAACAGTACTCGAGTGAAATGTTTTTCTGTGTATGAGATTGAGTGTGAATCCAAACTGGTTTGGATTGTGCGTGTGTGCATGTGGGAACATGTCTAAACATAAATCTTGATGTAAGACCAATAAAAATGTAATTAAGTGATGAATGCACACCAGCTTTAAATTCACACCCATGTCTAAGAATTGCCTCAAGTTGTTTTTTTTTCCTGCCTGTACATGAAAATAAAATTTCATTGTATTGTTATATCAAGAGAATATTTAAAAGAGAACTGAACGCTCGTCTAAGCAATTAAAAGTTTTTTTTCTCACCCCCTCCCCGCACCCCCTCTAAATATTACAAATATTGTTTGGTCATGTTAACAAAGCTGACCTGTTGTTCCTTGGTCTAACAGAGAAGCAATTCAGAGATTCTTGCTGTTAGAGCCCCGAGCAAGAGGCATCCAACACGTGTGGGACTGAGGTCTGCACTAAAGGCCTGATTTACCAGTCTTAGCGTCTTATAATGCTACTTAACTACTTCCTACTTTTCTGTTGAATTGCTTGATTACATGAATTGTAATCTGGTAATGACCTGATTTCATTTCATGACCTGATGTCATTGTTGAGATAGCTTGAAGAAGATTTTCTGGAGTTCCAATTAGGCCATTATTATGTTTAACGCAGAGTATTCATTTCTTTTAAGCATTATAGTTCTAGGAAACTTTTGTTTCCTTTAACTCTTTTTACCTGAAGACAAAAAAAATTTGGAATTTGAGTATGTTTTGCTGTGTCCATGTTCAGCACTGGATTTCTTTGTCATGTCACACTACACAGTGGTGCTATATAGCTCATATGAAAGAAGGCACTCATTTTTAATTCATTTTTATTCTAAAGGGGTAGGTTTTTATTAGTGTTCCTGTTTTTATCTTACCTATTTTACCTATTCAGGGCAATATACTCATTAAACAGTTCCAAAAAATCACAAAAGGTTGTTTCTTTTTATGCAAATGTTTCTCACACTGATTAAAATATCTGTCCTGATTAATTTTTATATAAAATAATTCAATTGTTTATACTGATAGAAAAGGTCTGATAATTTCTATTCTGCCAGTGGAATGGAACACTGGTATACTGGTAAAAAGGGTTAATGTTCAGCATACAAAATTATCTGGTTGTTCTAAGAACATTTTAGATAACATTTTTATTTGTAATATTATAAAATGTTTTGGAAGTTAATTGCCTAACCTTCATAGAAACTTTAGAAAACTTAGCAAACATTTATTTAAATGCACCTAACACAGTATACAGAGTACTCATTAACTCACTTAGTGAGGACTGACATCACATAGTCTTTAAAGATAAACTGAAATAAACTGGATTTTAGGGTTTAAGCAGTATATTATGTGGTAAAAATTTTTTAAATATTTTAACTGATTGAGAGCTAAACATTTTGCTAAATACACATTGCATTATATTTGTAAGAAAATGCTATCAAATGTGTATGTAAATGTGACACAACATATTTACTTTATGTCTGTAATGTAGTGATTACCGTAAATATAAATAGCCAAACTCACAGGACTTCCTAACATGTTTTTAAACCTTATACTGAGTTACATCAGAATTTGCATTTTAAGTAAAAGCTTTTCTAAAATAAAAAAAAAAATTAGCAAATTGTCATAATTTGTTTTTTGCAAATAGATCTATGTAACAATATATAGAGCATAGTGTATGAGTATGAAACAAGGCATTTGTGGTTAAAAAAAATGTGGAGTGAGAATTTGAAATATATAGACAAATAGCTATCTGAAATGTCTGATGGCACTGGGACTGGGACTGGGACAGCAGGACAGCAGGCGTGACGTGAGATGAGATGGACTTTATGAACGCAAACCGAGAGGTGATGCATGCCACAGACAGTTCCCTCCAGCCTAAAAGAACTTTGGTTTAAAAAAAGAAGAGAATGCTTCCCTTGTTCCTCCTTATCTCTTTTCCCCATTTTGTAAGTTTGTGGCATCTTCCTTTGGCCTGAAGTCTTTGGGATAAGAAGAGTGCATTCTAAATAGAAGCTATGTTCTCCAAAAAATCCCTGCAGTAAATACGCCATTGTTGATGAAGTCAGTGTAATGGCAGGCTTGTATCACCAAAAACGTGTATCATGTCCTTGAGTGGTTGATGACATTAATCGGAACTTGAGGTCGCAAGGTTTAATCACAGCTTTTAAAGACAAATTACTATTCAGTAAACTTTAATGGCAACACAGCATGGAAAAGGGGTTAAATTTAATACTACTGATTTTCAAGCAATTTTGAAAGAAAAAATGCCCAAAGGTCCTCTATGGAGTGTAATCTGCTCAGCATTGCTGATTTATTTATTATGATTTGAAAAGTTATGAGAAAACCTATTTTGAAATAACACATTGAGTTTAGATGTTAAAATAAAATATAAAATGTAAAATATTCCATAACTAGTGATTTAAGTGGTGTACGGGTTTATTCCTTGGACAAGATTTAGGGTTAAAATTTTGATATACATATTACATATTTACTCCCGATTTAAGGCTTTTGTTGAAATCTTTCTCCAAGAGGTTTTGGTTTTGATGCTGACTTAATGTGATTCAGACTTAATGTGATTAATGTTTGGGTTTTTATTAGCACATCGTCTGCTTCATGTGTTGATTGAAACTTTTTGTTGGACAATTATTGGATATTGCAACACATACATGGCAATGAAAATATGAAGGAACTAATCAGGAAATATTCTGTTTATCATGCTCAGCTCTGTGCTTTAGAGGCATAAATAACAGTATAATAGAAGTTATTCTGTTACTGGTCATGCAGTCGCCACCAAAAGACTGCACATTTTAGTCACAGCTCATTTCATGGAAGCAACAAGGACAGTATTTATTAGACGACTCTACATCAACAAATTCTCAGCTTATTCTCCAAACTATAATGACAATGAGTATTCAGTGCAGTTTAGCACCCTCTTTCCTTACTGGTGAACTGCAATAAATGTCCTCAATGAGGATGAGGATAAACAGAGGTTCTTTTTAAACAAAGATTCAAGCAATGTGCTTTTCAGCCTATAGCAATGAGGCAGTAAAAAAAAAATGGAGTGCTCACTTTTCAGAAGGACTAACATGAACTGACTTGCAGGAAGCTAAACCAACTGCTGTTGCTTAAGTGATAAACAATTGTAGTGTTTATGTGTTCAGGTAAGCTATTACCAGTAAAAGCTGCTATGACAGCCAGAACATATTTGATGCCCAGCCAGAAAATATTTGTTGCACCCAAATGGGGATGTCGAGACAGAGACGGATTTGTCACAGTGTCACAAAAGCCACAAACACCAAAAACAGAATGAATGATTTCTATCTAGGACTAGGAGAGAAAGACCAGGCAATTAGTCATTATCTCCAAGCAGACAATGAATTAATCATAAATGTATGATATAGTACAAACAAATGTATACAAGCCAAAAATAAGGTCAAAGTTCGATCTAAAAATTTGAATAAAATAAGAGCTAACTTATTTATAACAGGAATAAATCTTCTATAATTCTCTATCATAGTTAAAACATATTTCGGGACTGAATTGTAGTAAAACTAAGCCTAACTCACCAAAAGAACCAGATATACATCATGTAAAGGCTAATTTTATTTAATCCATCCATGAAGAAACCAAACATTTTCCTAGCCAGTCAAATCTGATTTTAAACTAAACTATTTTCCCCCCAGTTCACCCAAAGTCCTTTCATATCTTATTATTTTTAACAGAACAGAGGGCCTATTTCTATGGTCTGGGATTTGATAGAGCACCAAATACTGAGCCTGTGTCTCCCAAAGCTGGCACACAAAGAAAGAGTTGTTTGGGCCTGAAGCAGAGCAACTTAAAGGGCAAATCGACCACCAACAAGCTGAACAGGCAACCGTGAGTCCCATTTGCATGTGGAGCTCCAATCTGATGACATTTAAAAATCAGCTGGTTAGCAGCAATGGATTTTTATTTATGTATTTATTTATTAACATCTCACAACAACACAGTAAGTAAATGCAGTGGACATGCTTTTGGAATAGTTTTAATAGAAAATGAATATGTTAACCCAGATGTGTCAGAAAGACACATGTGACACGTTTGACCCCCCTTCAATAGTCCATACTATTTTTAACTACTGACACTGACTTGAGCTGGAGTCACTTATTACATTTACAATGTTATGTCTGTCCACACCTCAGAAACTAAAAGCTACATTCCTCATTCTTTCCAAGAAGCCTGTAAATAACTAACTACAATAATCACAAGCAGCAAATCCCAAATTTAGCACAGCTGTTCACAATAACAAATACTTTCTCAAATAAACAAGACTTTTACACCTGCATTGTGTCAGAGACATTACTAGGACTTGTATGCCTGTTTAGCTATTCCTATGCTTTATATTCCTGTAGTTTTGTGAATGAGAGTCATAAGATAATCAAAGGGGTGTCTTCATGATTATAGCAAAAGTTACAAATCCGTCTCTCAGGGTTCAAGGAAGCCATGCATTAAGACTCTTCTCCTGGGTGTTTTTTAAATGGATGGTATTCTTAGTCTGTGACTTAGTGACCTATCTCAGTGTGTTCATTGATATACACTTCATAAGCACTTCTGTAAGTCATGTAAGACAAAAGTAGTAATCCATATATACCCCAACATTGATAGATACTGCTCAAAAAATGTAGGAAACACTTAATCATCACAGTATAATGGAGGAGCACTGCAATAGCTTTACAAATTGAGCACCAACAGGACAGTGGTGTGCAGGTTTCTGGCTAAATTGTCAGAAACAGACACAGTGAGAGTGGTATAAGGGGCCGACATCCTCTAGTGGGACCTGTGGTTACAGCCCAGCACCATGCAAATCGATTGGCATTTGCCAGAGAACACCAGAATTGTCAGATAACAGCAGGGTCACACTGAGCACACTGACAGACATAAAAGAGTGTGAAGATGCCATGGGGAACATTAAGCTGCCTGCAACATCTTCCAGCTTGACCAGTTTGTTGGTGGGTCAGTGATGGTCTGGGGTGGAATATCCTTGGAGCATCACATGCCCAGTCAACTCAGAGCAGTGAGCTCTGGTTTTGTCTATGTCTGGTCTCATGTGGCCAGAGAGTGTAGGCAGTTTCTGGATAACGAAGACACTGATGCCACTGACTGGCCCTCATGTTCCCCAGATCTGAATCCAATTGAGAATTCAATTCAATTAAATTCAATTTATTTTGTATAGCGCTTTTTACAATCTTTTAGAATTTTAGAATCTCTATGATGTTATGTTTTAGAGCATCTGATACCGCAAAGTTGCACCACAGACTGTCCAGGAACTCACTGATGCCCTGTCAAGGTCATAGTAGAGATCCCTCAGGACACCATTCACCATCTCATAAAGAGCATCCCAAAAGTTGTTGGGCATGTGGCACCATACACACTACTTATTCACATTTTGAGTTGCCCTGATGAAATTGAAAATGCAAATTGAATCACCCTATAATTTCAGTTTTACTTTGATTTTCGGTGTGATTTTGAATCCAGCGCACAGTGGGTTGACAATTTTTGTCTCCATTTACCACTGTCACTGTCGTTTTGTTCTCAGCAAATGTTTATTAGTGAAGATTTTCAACTTTTGAGCAGTGTATATTGTATTTCATCAGTACATCCCACAAGAAATGTCAAGGCAAACAATCATAAGCCTTCTCAATACCATGTAGAACACAGTATTTATACACGTATGGCATGTAGATTTGCATCTTTTCTGATCAATAACAAAGCCAGCTAGAGTAAAGAGCAGGTCCATTTTACATGGCCTGGTCAGAGATTTCCTGAGTAAACCTTTCCAGGGAGGCTCAGGAGTGTCATTTTCCTATATTTGCAACACACTTAAAACTGTCCATCATGTGCCTTGCATTTACCTGACCCCACCATTCATCTTGCATGTGGTGAGCACACAAACCCACAAATGGTTTTCTGTTGCCTTTTAAGGCTAAGACCTACCAAGGTATGATGGTGGTCATCTTCAGCTGACCCTAATATTCAGACACCACTGCCGGCCTAATGCCAAAGATGAGATCCAGGTGTTTAATCTGCGCTACATAATACACTTCACATTTTTGTAACTTGCTCTTTACAGACCATAATCAAGGACCTTGTTTTTCATAGACAAATGAAATACTGATACTGAGTAAACAAACTCAAAATAAAATGAAAGACTTGCAAAATATTGAGAGGTTTAACTAAATTTGGTAGGTGGTTATTTAGTGGTTTTAGTATCATTGACATACTTCTTCAATTCCTCTGAATGGCCTGCACAGATTAGCAGTTCTCTGACCACCTCAAGTAGGCCTTTATTACTTCTCCTCTTTTGTGGAAGTGTTAGATGGCTCTGAGATGGGGAGATGTACTTAGACCCTTTTAAACTGTATGTTATAGTGCTCTACTTCTGCAGCACTCTTGCTAAGGCCAGTTAGATTGTATTATAATCAATTTAATCAGCAATATTCTTTTCACCTTATCATACCATCCCTGCTATAAGAACACTATTTTGTCATACTGATACTCAGTTTCTCTGAAACCTATAACCAAACACAGCCTATTTTCCCTGAATGGTGTTTTGTAGTGTAATTTGGGATGAACTGTATATATAGAAATTCCTGGGACCTGTGCAAACCATCCTACCCTTCTGTAATATCATGAGAACAAAATGTATGTGCCCTCTAACATTTGCAACAAATGAATCACTTGGGCCAAGTTGTATAAGTACAGGTCTCACCAAGAACCATTAACTACTTAGCACAATATACTAGTGGGAATCCATAACGTTGGACCTTCACAAATTCTTTAAATCATGTTCCATATGTGCAACAGTCCATATAATCTTATCAGCCTGTAAACCTCACACTATCAAGTCTCCATTGCTCAGCATCATTGGTTGCACTCAACAGAAGAAACCTATTCTAGTAGCCACAAATTGGGTCTCCAAGCCCTGGGAACTATTTCCTTTTCTTGATCTTCCTACGGCTTGCAAAACAGATGAAATACTTAATATTTATATTTTGGGCAGTTTGGCATTCCTGAAGGCATTTCAGATAGCAGGTCCTAATTCACGTCCCAGGTCTGGACAGCATTAATTGAGACTTTGGGGGTCTGCTCACATGGTGTCAGCTGCAGATCAATAGCCAAGCAGACCATGTCAACCAAGATGTTGACAGATTCCTAAGAAAAACTCACTCCATCATTTAGCATCCTAATTCAGGATTCAGTGTGTAACTGGGTATCAGTCTCCACTGTTCCCCTTAAATGCAACCAACATGCCAGTAGTTGATGGTCTAAGAAACCTTGGGTTTAAATTGAAACCGTAGTAATTTCTGATATTAATTTATTCATTAAAAAATAAAAATAAAAAAAATAAATCCACTAGCTAGCTTTAAAAATGGAACTGTACAAATGCTGCAGATATCTGAGGCAAAGATCATGGTATATAACTGTATAATTTGCTTCTTTATTTTTTATTTGTCCACAAAGAGCAGCGTCATAAATTTCCTGATCTTTACCAAGGAAAGAACAGACCCACATTCCTCATTACTATAACATCTGACTATCATGCAGAATTTATTTTCACACTGTTAATCATGACATTAAATCCTACAGATCTGTCTGACACCGTATCAAAGGAGTGACTGTTTTTTCCTTCTTCTAAATATGTTCTAGTATGAGAATAGCATGTGGAATTATGGGCATTCTTGCTTGACTTAGCTGGGTGTGTATGTACATGTGTGTAGTAAAACCACGTTTAGCTTTGTCATCTTGAGCTGCTTCTTTGCTAGTCAGGTCAGAGGTGATTGTACTAATTAAGAGCTCACCCAGCATTTGGTCTGAACCATTGGAGCTTAATGTTTTCACTTAAATGCTTAACCACTCTCTGCCTGGTACCTTGTAGCTAATTTTGCCTGCTTTGCAAAGACAAGCTAATCTATTTTATCAAAGCTTGAACTGCCACATAACTTTTACCAAACATGCAAGTCTGGTCATTAAAATGCAGACATTCAAAAAAAACCCTTCTGAATGAGAACAATTTGGACAAAAGCTATACATGACAAACACCAAAACTATAACCACAGCATTCAGCTTCAAAGCTGATAGTCTGCTTTGAAATAATGTTTCTCTGTTTGTCATTGCATGTCCTGGTGGAAATCATGCAAAACAGGATAATCATTTGCAAAACAGACATTAAATCAATGTTACAGCCTTTTAGTTACAGCACCCACACATGAAAAATGAACACTTGTCACTCAAGAACACTAAACATTTTTATTTATGCTGACTAGAATCAAATTTTACCTGAATACAATGGCAAGAATGGCAAAGAAAATACATATCTATTCTGTCTGGCTCTTGTACTGAAACTCATTAAAACACCAGTCACTTTTTCATGGACCCTTTCATTTCTCACTGTAAAGGTGGTACAATCCCCCTAATACCTTAACTGCATAAAGGTTATCATATCATATAAATAAATGCATCTTACCAGAGCTTATTAGGTTGAATTCTTGCAGAATTAATCATTTTATGAGCAGTAAGACCATGTTGTCTCCCTCACATTTAGTTTATGCAGTCTACTCAGACCAACCAGAAAATCAAAGCCATGAAAAATACGTCAGTGTAGTGGAGAAAATAGGATTAAACGTGCTGAACGCCAAAAGTCTGGAAACACAGCGCGAATTAAAGGAGGAATTCTCTGAGTAGAGATAATCCCCCTTATGGATTTAACACAGTTTGGTCGCAAAGAGCAATATTCTTTACCCCAGGACTGACACGGGCTGCAGAATTCACATGGGGTTTCATGAACCTACAGATGCAATCTTGGTGTGAATCCATCATCTCAATGTTTTAACAGTTGATCAACACAGTGCACAGAACATGCACTTAAACAGAACTATCTGGAGTGGGATATTCCTCTATCAATTGGATTTACTTGGATTTCCACTTTCAACCAGGGAGCAATTTGAGTCAGTACCAGAGCAGAGTAAAACAAGCACGATAAATTCTCACCTTCAGTACTGTAATGTCCACAGGAAGTATGGTGCATCTCAACCTCTCTAATGATTGCACACTTGCTCTTTTTTCTCCTCCTTCAACTGCTCCTGCATTTGCTGTGAATGGAATGCCAGTGATGATTATGTCAGCAATTTTGAATGACACTGACCTTAACTACAGCAAACATTCAGTGCTCCCGTGTTCAATTAAAAAAACGTCTGTGACATTACGAGAAACCGAAACAGCAAAGGAGATGGGCAATCAGCTTCTACTGAAAAAAGACAGCTAATTCCTTTAGTCTGAGCTTGCTTAAGGCAAAAAATAAAGTAAGTGAGCGAATAGGGAAATATCACTAAAGCAGCTGAAAAAGGAAGGATGGTATTACACATCTAGCAGTAAAAAGGAAGTAGAAAAACAGTAATGGATGACTGCTTCTTTAGTGGATGAGGGCCAATGCACTAGAATTTTTTTAAGTGTCAATATCTGGGACAATGACCATAGAGACTCGCCAACAGCAGCCTAATCACCTAATCCACCACCTGGACATCTTAAAACAATGACCACTTGTAACAAAGACCTTCAGAGATTAATATGTGCCATATTAATATTTTCCATAACAGAGTGTATTGTACTCTGTCAACCCCCAAATTAGTACTCGAAACATACTAAAGAAGAACATACCAAGTTTTTTTGTAGCTTTTTTACTATTGTATTGTAATAAATAAATAAATAAATAAATAAATAGAGCTGCTATACTTTTTATTTGCATTGGTCAGAAATGTCAGAAAATAGCACACAGGAATAATTGCTTACATGAAACTAAATTAGAAATGCATCAGCAGAGTACCAGAAAATTATGCATGTGTCTGTGCAAAATATATACATATATAATATTTATGATACAATATTAATTACACAATATTTGCTGTACTCCAGAAACTAAGGTCCCTCATTAACACTGTCTTCTTAATGGTTTTACCTGGATAAAGAATAGTTGCCAACCTTCAGGCCAGAATTTCCGGTAATAAATCTCTAGTAATCTGTCATAACTTCTATTTAATCTTTAATTATCATAGATGATGCTAAGTTTTCAGATTCAGTGGAAACTCAATAATTGCAATATGGTATGAACTACACATGAAACCAGCTGAAAAGTCCTGAAATTTGGGTGGAAAAACACACAACCCCTGTGTCCCGTGATGAATGCAAGCATTTTCTTTAATTGGAGAGCTTTATTTTAACATTTAGATGTGTTCAGACCTTTAACAAATGACAAAACTAGTTAACCACAATTATAAAAATAATAATAATAATAGTTAAAAAATAACAATAAAAGAAAATCGCAAACTCTAAAAATGATTCAGACTTGTTTGTTTGCATAAAGGTTTGAATAGAACTTGGTCTAAAATAAACCTCTTAATAACCCAGCTTATCCTTTGAACAATGTTATTCAGTAACTACTATAAATTATTTAGTAATTATACTAAGTAATAATAATACTAAGTAATTACAGAAAAACAAATAGAAAGGTCAGTCTGGATGCACCAATCCTAGATGTTTATATGGTTAAAAAGACAAAAAATACTAGTGTTTAAGCAGAGTTTCTCAAAACCATAAAGGTCATGTAATGGAAAATATGGAAATTAGTTCAACCTAAAGCAAAAAAAAAAAAAAAAAAACAGAGGTCTATATCAGGACCTACAGCACAAACGCAGAAACATGGCTCATGGGTGGAAATTTCCAGTCATTCTAGTCTTTCCTATTCCAAAGCAAGTCTATGTGTGTAGCCATCTCGGTGCCTGTGGTTGGTGCAAAAAAGGAAGAATGGGACATGACAAATTTGTCTCCAGGCTCTAAGTGAATCCAAAAATATGCTTCTTTTGTAAAAAGGTTCCTGCTGGTTTCATCACCTTCTTCTGTTCTTCTCAGCGTAAATGAATGCAGTTGTAGAGCTGCTATATAATTAATGTGTGAACAGTAATAGTTCTTATCTAGAATCATTTTCCAGTAACACTATGCAGTCTACTACTTTAGATAAAATCAATAACAAACTAAATGCCTTAACAAATTATGTTAAGTGGTAACACATTCTAGAAAGACTAGATAATTACGTATATTTATCAGGGGTTTTTTTTTCTTTTTTTAGAAGAGGGATTTTATGTCTTGAGTAAATACAGCATTGAATTTCATGTAAGTAGACTGTTCACAGTATCTTCAAACTGAATGTTGATATCAAACCATTTTCTGCTTTCTAAGATGCCTCAAGTGCTTGTTCATAAGCATCATAAATATGAAGTTATGTTCAACCACTAAAATTCTGTGTAAGGTTATTCCAACAGAGGAAAAAACATTTCACACTGAAAGCCAACACTGTCCGGACTAATTTTACATCAGACTTGCAGTGATAAAATAATTAATTTGTTCACACTGATAGAAAATGTCTGATAAGTTGATTTTGGAATGCCAGTGTACTGATGAAAAGGTTAATCCAGTTTCCAGTATGAGACAGTGCTATAAGAGACACAGATACAACTAAGTAGTTAAGCCAGTAGTCTCAATTAATTCTGTCATAGATTACTCATTAGCCTTAGTTTTTACAAAGGCTTTGTGAAGTCTTGCAGATGAACAGGTTAAGATCAGCTTTTCTGTACCAAGTTCCCAGTTTCTGCATCCTGTTAGTCCTTCTGTATTCAAATCATGCATATGGATGCACTATATTGCCAAAAGTTTTGGGACACCCCTCCAAATCATTGAATTCAGGGGTTGTTTTTCAGGGGTTGGGCTTGGCCTCTTAGTTCCAGTGAAAGGAACTCTTAATGCTTCAGCATACCAAGACATTTTGGATAATTTCATGCTCCCAACTTTTGAGAACAGTTTGGGGATGACCCCTTCCTGATCCAACATGACTGTACACCAGTGCACAAAGCAAGATCCATAAAGGTCCATTCAGGTTCCCTGCTCTAATTCATCCCAAAACTGTTCTCTCAGGTTGAGGTCAGGACTCTGTGCAGGCCAGTCAAGTTCCTCCACACCAAACTCACTCATCCATGTCTTTATGGACCTTGCTTTGTGCACTGGTGTGCAGTCATGTTGGAACAGGAAGGGGTCATCCCCAAACTGTTCCCACAATGTCCAAAATGTCTTGGTATGCTGAAGCATCATGTATGTTTTGCCCTGGATATGTTGTGTCTATGAGGACTGGATGAATACTAATAAATCACATGTGTACCCTGCTAAAGCTGAAATGAAGAGAAAAACAACAAAAGTGGCAGCGAGGACAAAACAAGAACAAAGCTACAAGAACAAAAGAGATTAATTGCACACTGTAGACCAGAATCATCGAATCACAAAAACCTGCTAACAAAACTGTCAGGAATTGTTACTAATTTTATTAGGATTATATATAGATGACATTGAATGAATCTATGCAAATGTCAGTCAACACTTAAATAATTGAGCATAAATGTCTGTGCATTGATTGGCAAACACAAAATAAATAATAGTTATCTATTTTATATACTTTAAACAATTTATTTATTCCCCTAAAGATCTGAAACTCTTTTAGAAGAGCTGACTTCTAAAAGAGATACTTTTGTGTAAGATGCTTTTTCCAGATAAATACATATATTCACAATAGTAAAATCATAACCATTATGAATAGTCAATTTTATTTAATTCTATGAGATAAATATATTGTGGAAAAGCTTACTCTTAATCTTACTCTTAATTCATTTAATAACAAACAAAGCACACTTATGTTTTCTTGTATTCCCTGATGGTCCAGCAGCCCAGGTTTGATACCCAACCAGCCACTGAGGGGTTAACTCTTCGTGCCAGTCCCAAGCCTGGATAAAATGGGAGGCTTGTGTCAGGAAGGGCATCCACCGTATAACCTGTGTCAAATCAAATATGCTGATTGGATGATCTGCTGTGGTAACCCCAAACAGTGCGCAGCTGAAGAACAACAACAATTAATTTTTTTCTTTTTTTGTGAAAGAATGACTAATCATCTTACAAACCATGCATGTTTTGCACCTCAAACATGGTTTCTAAATTTGATCTGCTCCTGAGTAATACTCTAAATCCATTGCTCAAAGTTAAAGCTGATCTTTGTTTCCCATTTAATAGCAAACAATACAGTTGTTTTGACTTGAAATGTTTTTTTTCTAGAACATATTTACATAGAAAAAGGCAAAAAAAAAAAGTAAAAAGAATGATAAGGAAGATGGGATACATGTATTTTTAACATACATAGACTGATGATACCAGACCTCTATAAGAGCCTTAAAGACCCTATAAACCACTTTTCCCTCCTGCTTTGATTATAAATAGGCAAAGTTCTGCTGCCTCCTCTTGGCTGACATGTAACTGTGAATTTACTGGAATCACATAGAAACTATGAAGATGGCTTTGGACTGCAGTTCATAAAAACAGTGTTGCTACGATGGCTTAGGACTACAATTGCTATGATAAGAAATTTGATACGATTGCAATTGATATATATAGTTGTGCTTCATCAGCGAACAGTTGATAACTTCAACAACATAGACTTCTTGTTAAATCTTAAATTAATTTTCTGTTTACATAATACATTTATATTTGATTAGATTGATAATCACACTTTCTGCTGTCACCCACATGATGATGGTTTTCCTTTAGAGTCTCATTGTTTCTTCCTTATATCATCACAGGGAGCTTTTCCTTGCCAACATTTCCTCAGGCTTGCTCATTAGGGATACACTGAATATAAAATTTAAATCCTGAATTTATATATTTCTCTTAAACTGCTTTGTGGCAATGTATATTGTTACACAAGCTATACAAATAAAGTTAAACTGAATTGTATAGTTATAATGTAAAAGATTCAAGATTCAAGAAGCTTTATTGTCATTTCAACCACATATAGCTGACGCAGTACATAGTGAAATGAAACAACGTTTCTCCAGGACCTGGTGCTACATAAACATACAACAACAAAGTTCAGCATAAAAACAACACCACAGAGCTAGGACAGAAGTTTGTCTTAGCCATGTACAGTGTGATGTGAAGTATGATGTGAAAAAAGGTTTCTCTGTTGCTCTTTTTTTCAAATTAAAAACAGAGTACAGAAAGCCAGTTAAGTCACATATAATATAATAATATGATATCTGATAATAAAATTTGTGAGCTCCTGACCATTATACCCATATTTGCTTTTGAATGTCCCATTCTAGATTTACTCCTGCTTTACTGTTACAATAATCTCTTCTCTTCTGAGGCTTTCCACTAGATTTTGAAGCATGGCTGTGAGGATTTGTGTTCATTCAGCCACAAGAGCATTAGGGAGATCAAGTTCTGATGTCTGGGGCATAGTCGGCATTCCAGTTCATCCCAAAGGTGATCAGTGGGGTTGAGGTCAGGGCTCTGTGCAAGATACTCAAGTTCTTCCAATTCAATCTTGGCAAGTCATGTCTTCGTGGTGTTTGTGTTGTGTATAGATGTACTGTCACACATTTAGGCCTTTTAGTTCCAGTGAAGGGAAACCTTAATACTACAGTATACACCAACCAGGCATAACATTATGACCAACATTGTGTTGGTCTCCCTTTTGCTGCCAAAACACAAAAAAATGTAATGCGTATTCTGACACCTTACTAACAGACCTAGCATTAACTTCTTCAGCAATTTGAGCAACAGTAGCTCGTCTGTTGGATCGGATCACACGGGCCAGCCTCCACGTGCATCAGTGAGCCAGCTGCCCATGACCCTGTCACCAGTTTACCACTGTTCCTTCCTTGGACCACTCTTTATAGATACTGACCACTGCAGACCGGGAACACCCCACAAGAGCTGCAGGTTTGGAGATGCTCTGATCCAGTCGTCTAGCCATCACAATTTGCCCTTGTCAAACTCATTCAAATCCTAACACTTGCCCATTTTTCCTGCTTCTAACATCAACTTTGAGGACAAAATATTCACTTGCTGCCTAATATATCCCACCCACTAACCGGTGCCATAATGAGGAGATAATAATTGTTATTCACTTCAATTGTCAGTGGTAATAATGTTATGCCTGATCGGTGTACAAAGACATTCTAGACAATTGTGTGCTTCCAACTTTGGGAAAGAACCACATATAGGTTTAGTGCTCAATGGCTCTATACTGCAGTGGTGTCGAATCTTGAGTCTACTTAAAGCCAAGCTCAGCTGACTAAACAGGTGAAATCAGGTGCAGTTCCTGCTAGTTGGAATGAAAACATGCTCCATCAAGATTGTATACCCCTGCTATATTGTATGAATGGTGTAGACTTTTTATGTTCACACATACTATGTAGGATTAATTTAATTCTAAAATCACACAGCTATAACATATTTATTATACTGTTTGGCCTATGCAGTGAACAAAGCTAAGAGATCCTTCTTCATTTTTTCAATATGCTATCAAACACTTCTATACCAGACTAGTGTCCCTGAACTATCAATTCAGTCTTTCTCCTGGTCAGGGTCAAGGATGATGAAGGGACTACACCACAGGAACACCACTAGAGGTCAGTATGGAATAGGTCAAGCAAGACCCAGTGACCATGCAAACGGTGTAGCACCCTTTGATGTCCCTGTTTAAACACAGCTGACTACTTACTGAGTTTAATATGTGTGTTACTGCATGAAAATCAACAGACTAGAGTGTTCTAGACTAGAGTGACAACAGACTAGAGTGTTCTAGAGTGTGGCCTTCCAGGATACTGGGCACAGCAGTGACAATGAAACATTTTATAGAAAGTCATTTGTGCCTCAACTAAGAATAAACCCACCATGAACAATGAGTAAGTGGTTAATTTAAATGTTTCTTTGTATATAAATTGATTTTGAGTAGCAACTGTGAAACAGGAGAACCAAATCATGATGAGGACCAAAATTCTATTCACTTTAATCTCACAATGCACAATTATTCTAAATGTTACAAAACACATCGTTTCTTATATGAATGCCTAAGAAAGGATTTTCCCAAACCAGTCAAACAGACAGTAAAATAAATCACACCAACAATTTGGGGATATGTGATCGTTCACAAGAGAGTTGGTGAGATCAGGCACTGATGTCAGGTGAGGAGGCCTGGGGGTTCAGGCCGTGTTCCAATTCATCCCAATGTTTGGTGAGGTCGAGGTCATGACTCTGTGCAGGTCACTTGAGTTCTTCTATGCCAATATTGGAGAGCCTCATCTCCATGAAGCTTGCTTAGTTTGCACAGGCATTGTCATGCTGGAGCATGTTTAGACCTCTAGTTCCAGTGAAGGGAAACTGTAATGCTTCCAAATTGGTGGAGACAATTTGGGGAAGAACTACATTAAGTGTATGATGCTCGCTCAGGTGTCCAAAAAATTTGTCCATGTATTGTATAATGTTTTTCTGTTCACAGGAGAACCACTTGTTTACTGAATTCACAGAATTGTAATGCACTGGATGACAACAACCTATTTTATCATTTTAATGAGACATGTATTAATGTGTAGTTTAGGGCAATTATACAGGAATGACAGATAATTTGTCTTGATAATATCTGCAACATATCCATTATTCTTCTTATTATTATATTTTACAATATGCAGCAGACTATGGCAGATTTACCCTCAGGCGATGGCATGA